>NC_136885.1:32398540-32566040 GCF_949152265.1 Phoxinus phoxinus | reverse complement strand
GCCCTCATCGCTGCCCAGCACAGAGCCCTCATCGCTGCCCAGCACAGAGCCCTCATCGCTGCCCAGCACAGAGCCCTCATCGCTGCCCAGCACAGAGCCCTCATCGCTGCCCAGCACAGAGCCCTCATCGCTGCCCAGCACAGAGCCCTCATCGCTGCCCAGCACAGAGCCCTCATCGCTGCCCAGCACAGAGCCCTCATCGCTGCCCAGCACAGAGCCCTCATCGCTGCCCAGCACAGAGCCCTCATCGCTGCCCAGCACAGAGCCCTCATCGCTGCCCAGCACAGAGCCCTCATCGCTGCCCAGCACAGAGCCCTCATCGCTGCCCAGCACAGAGCCCTCATCGCTGCCCAGCACAGAGCCCTCATCGCTGCCCAGCACAGAGCCCTCATCGCTGCCCAGCACAGAGCCCTCATCGCTGCCCAGCACAGAGCTTCCTGCACCGCTGGTCCCGTCCAGCACAGAGCTTCCTGCACCGCTGGTCCCGTCCAGCCCAGAGCTTCCTGCACCGCTGGTCCCGTCCAGCCCAGAGCTTCCTGCACCGCTGGTCCCGTCCAGCCCAGAGCTTCCTGCACCGCTGGTCCCGTCCAGCCCAGAGCTTCCTGCACCGCTGGTCCCGTCCAGCCCAGAGCTTCCTGCACCGCTGGTCCCGTCCAGCCCAGAGCTTCCTGCACCGCTGGTCCCGTCCAGCCCAGAGCTTCCTGCACCGCTGGTTCCGTCCAGCCCTGAGCTTCCTGCACCGCTGGTCCCGTCCAGCCCAGAGCTTCCTGCACCGCTGGTCCCGTCCAGCCCAGAGCTTCCTGCACCGCTGGTCCCGTCCAGCCCAGAGCTTCCTGCACCGCTGGTCCCGTCCAGCCCAGAGCTTCCTGCACCGCTGGTCCCGTCCAGCCCAGAGCCTTCGCCGCTGGTCCCGTCCAGCCCAGGACCGCCTTCGCCGCTGGCCCCGGTCAGCTCAGAGTCCTCTTCGCCGCGGGTCCAGTCCAGTGCTGACCTCCCCAAGAAAATTTTGGGGGGGGGCAATAAGTCCTCTGAGGGGATCGTGGAGGCCCTGCCGACACGATCGCCAGGGCCGCCCGAAGGGTCCTCACCGCCATGGCCGCCCGAAGGGTCCTCACCGCCATGGCCGCCCGAAGGGTCCTCTCCGCCATGGCCGCCCGAAGGGTCCTCACCGCCATGGCCGCCCGAAGGGTCCTCACCGCCGTGGCCGCCCGAAGTGTCCTCACCACCGTGGCCGCCCGAAGGGTCGTCTCCGCCGTGGCCACTCGAAGGGTCCTCACCGCCGTGGCCGCCCGAAGGGTCCTCACCGCCATGGCCGCCCGAAGGGTCCTCACCGCCATGGCCGCCCGAAGGGTCCTCACCGCCATGGCCGCCCGAAGGGTCCTCTCCGCCATGGCCGCCCGAAGGGTCCTCACCGCCATGGCCGCCCGAAGGGTCCTCACCGCCGTGGCCGCCCGAAGTGTCCTCACCACCGTGGCCGCCCGAAGGGTCGTCTCCGCCGTGGCCACTCGAAGGGTCCTCACCGCCGTGGCCGCCCGAAGGGTCCTCACCACCATGGACGCCTGAGGGTCCTCACCGCCGTGGCCGCCCGAAGTGTCCTCACCACCGTGGCCGCCCGAAGGGTCGTCTCCGCCGTGGCCACTCGAAGGGTCCTCACCGCCGTGGCCGCCCGAAGGGTCCTCACCACCATGGCCGCCCGAAGGGTCCTCACCGCCGTGGCCGCCCGAAGTGTCCTCACCACCGTGGCCGCCCGAAGGGTCGTCTCCGCCGTGGCCACTCGAAGGGTCCTCACCGCCGTGGCCGCCCGAAGGGTCCTCACCGCCATGGCCGCCCGAAGGGTCCTCACCGCCATGGCCGCCCGAAGGGTCCTCACCGCCATGGCCGCCCGAAGGGTCCTCTCCGCCATGGCCGCCCGAAGGGTCCTCACCGCCATGGCCGCCCGAAGGGTCCTCACCGCCGTGGCCGCCCGAAGTGTCCTCACCACCGTGGCCGCCCGAAGGGTCGTCTCCGCCGTGGCCACTCGAAGGGTCCTCACCGCCGTGGCCGCCCGAAGGGTCCTCACCGCCATGGCCGCCCGAAGGGTCCTCACCGCCATGGCCGCCCGAAGGGTCCTCACCGCCATGGCCGCCCGAAGGGTCCTCTCCGCCATGGCCGCCCGAAGGGTCCTCACCGCCATGGCCGCCCGAAGGGTCCTCACCGCCGTGGCCGCCCGAAGTGTCCTCACCGCCGTGGCCGCCCGAAGTGTCCTCACCACCGTGGCCGCCCGAAGGGTCGTCTCCGCCGTGGCCACTCGAAGGGTCCTCACCGCCGTGGCCGCCCGAAGGGTCCTCACCACCATGGACGCCTGAGGGTCCGTCTGCTCCGCCATGGCCACGCCCTCATCCTGCTCCGCCCTGGCCACCTGCACGTCCTGCTCCGCCCTGGAGGCTTCCTGCTCCAGATCGGCCTCCTGTTCATCAGCCTCCAGGGCGCCCACCCTCCCACCCCTTTGGATGTTTTACGGCGCGAGGACGCGCCTGGGGGGAGGGGGGGGGTTCTGTCACATTGTTAATGTGTTTTCTGTTGTTTCTATGGACTTTTAGGTTGTTTTTTCTCATTCAGTGTTTTTCGTCATCTCTGTCGTCATTTTCATTAGTTCATTTTCATCACCTGTCTAGTTAATCAGTTAATCACCCTTCATTGTCTTCACCTGTTGTACCCTCGTCATCCTCTGTATTTAAGTTCCTGTCTTTCACCCTTCAGTTGTCGGTCAATGTTTCTGCTAATGCTTATGTTTGTTTGTTTATGTTACGTTGTATTGGATGTGTTACCCAGCTGCCTGTACCCGTTTTTGTGTAAATGTATTATTAGTAAAAGTTTGAATTGGAGCTTTGTGCCTCTGCCTGTCTTCATCCGCACCATACCCGTGACAGCCAAATGCAGAGAATTGTGTGTAGTGTTTTGAAGTGTTTTAGAGCTGCAATCTGAGTGTAAAGCAGGAATTGTGCTTGTAGTTTAGCAGAATTGGTTCAGGGAGTTGGTGAATGAGTTACATGTTGTGGTCATTGTGTCTCAAGTACCAGTATTTGTGTGTAAACAATTGAGAAAAACTGTAATATACATTTTTCACAGTACAAATTGGGTCTTTATCTGAAAATGTGATATTTAAGGTTTTGCCACAACTTAATGGAAAGTCACTAATGACAATATTCGCATATGAACTGTTTCTATAAGCGATGCACACATGAGATTTCAGTGACCTCTGACCTCCCTCACACAACCGACAGGAAACGAGACACTCTCTCAGGGTCAGCCGCCCCGGGCTCGACCTGTTCCTGTCGACGGTGAACGTGCTTCCCCCGCTCCCAGCCCTCGACCTCCTGCATCTCTGTTTGCGAAATAGGACACACAGAAAGCTTCTTTTGTCTGTTCTGCCTGGCAAGCACACACAAGCCATCTCGCTGGAACCCGAGTCTCTTCCCTTCAGTGTTTTTAATTAAAGGATTTTTATTTTAATTCCCCTCAGCATCCTGTCTTGGATCAGATCTCAGCTGCGTTTTCCAAATCCAAGCGCTATTTTGTTCTCACGAAACGTTCCCTGATTGTAGAAACAGACTTTCCACTGGATTATTTTAGGTTTTGGCAAATTTTCATACGTTTATAGGCCTATGTGTTTGTGTGCATGCAGTGTTGAGGGAGCTATTTTTAAATTAGAGCTTTGCAACCTATACAAGCTAATCATAATTTAAAGCAGATCATCAGTCATCCATCATTTTGGAGAACAGAAAAAAGTAGTTGGCACCAGAGTAACTAAAAGTAGCAACACTACTAGTTTACGAAAAAACACACTCTCTTCCAGAGTCTCTCTCGCAAAGTGTTGGTTGGGACATTTGATTCATTTTAGTCAGTCAGTTTATTCAGACAATTAATTTAAATGAATTGGTTAAAAGAAATGATTCACTTAGAGAAAACAGTGTAAAAAAATGCTAAAAATAAATGAATAATAATAAAATAACCAAATAAATACGTTTTAAATAAATAAATGATAAATAAACCAATTTAAATAAATATAAATAATAATAATAATAATGTAATATTATAGAAACTAATTTTTTTTGAGAGAGAGAGAGAGAGAGAGAGAGAGAGAGAGAGAGAGAGAGAGAGAGAGAGAGATGTAAAGAAAACATTTTAATTATGGCGTACAATAATTTTGAATTAAAGTTGCAGCATTTAAAAAAATTCAAAGCTACTGTGATGCTGCTAACAAATACCCCCCCCCCCCCACACACACACACACACACTCACTGTGTACAAAACATGGTTTTACAAACTTATAAATACATATGTACATCAAAATACCATATAATGACATCTGTAATTAATTTCTGTAATTACATCTATAATGTCTGTAATTACAGTCTGTAATTACATCTAAAATTAATAATAGCAGCAAAAGTGTTCAGCAAAAGTGATCATGCAGTGAAGTTAGTAGCATTGCTTTGACATTTTGAGTAGCACCAGTAGCCAAGCTAATGGTTTATAAGAATCAAGAGCCAATCCCACTGCTGCTGCTTTCACAACACAAGCATATTTATTGGAGAGAGCGTATGGTTCAACAAATACATAAATAAATAAAACCAGTGAAGAACTTCAGCTGCTACGACCAACATTATTCTTGCCTAGTTAGTGCTTCAACATTCCTGTCTCTCGAAGGAATAAACAAATGTGACCGCTAAAAGTTGTTTACAACATCATTGGCAGGTCAGAAATGGGCCAACACTTTATGATTAAGAAAAATATCTTATAAATGATGAGGAAGACTATTCATCCACTGTTCTCCAGGGTCTGCATGTGGCGTACTGTATGTCTGGCATATTTCTGCCATCCTTTTAGTCACACACTAACATCCCATTGAGAATAATTACTGTGAGGATGGTTGATAATGGAGGATTGAAAATGACATCTTTCTCTATTGATAGCCTTTGAAAAGTATCCGTGTATTCTGATGAGATATACATTTTTGCAAGCAGCATAACGATAAAATCAAAATACACATCTGCATTTGAATGACAGTCAATGGAGAAACGAGCGTGATTGTGCAGTTTTGACATTTTGATTATTAAGGTCAAAACGATAAAATAAAAAACATAGATGAATCGTTCACAAGAAGATTATTGACATTATTATACAAGATTATTGACATTATACAAGAAGATTATTTAGATTTTCACTTCATGCTTAAAACCTGGTTTCTCACTGAAGAGGCTTTGCTGCCCCTACTGGTACACACACACACACACGCACGCACGCGCGCACGCACGCACGCACGCACGCACGCACACACACACACAGAGCCTGGTTATTTCTGAGTGTTTAAAAAACTGTGGTGAAAATCCAGCTTTTAATGTTGTTTATATGTCTATGTGGTGTTTTTATTATATGTTTAAAGACAAACCATGTGCAAATTAATAATTCGACAGCATTGCTGAGTATTTTCTCCTTAAAACTGCAGTGAACCAAAGACCGTCTCAAAAACGCAGTTTGAAATCGCTGGTGTTTCTGACGTCACAAACTACCCTGTAACCAATCAGATCAATGTGTGATTGTCAACGAGTGGATCTCTGAGTGAGTGAGTGAGTGAGTGAGTGAGTGAGTGGAGGCGGGGCTCATTTGCATATTCATAGAACTGCGCATACTAAATGTGTGTAGAGTTACTTTCAATATATTTTAACTAAAGTTTTCGGATGCAGGCAGTTACTATGGACACTCATGCCATCATGCACACCTGTTCGTCATTTCATTTGTTATCACTGTGTATTTGAGTTGCTCCTTATGTTCAGGTCATTGTCGGGTATTGTCATGGTTTGCTCTCTGCTACTTCCCTGTGGATTACCTGAGTTTGTTTTATTTAATAAACTGAGAAATAATAGGACTGAGAAATAATGACATTCTGTTTTTCTCAGAATAAAAACGTACAAGCTGTTGTGGGAGAAAGTATGTGATGAGAAGTTCATCCCAACCAGCATCAATTCCTGGCTGTATGTTTACTGTAAACACACTATAATTACCGGGATAAACAACCTGTCTGAGGGTAAACAAGCAATGTGTTGACTAAAAGTTCTGAAGGGTTGGTCAAAATCCCTTGTCTCTTCAGTCAGTTATATATATATTTCATTCCATATCCTTTTGAATGCTTACATTACTTTTATAATAATCAATAATCAAGTATATGCATTATCACATAATCATTTCTATATTCTTTTGTGCTTGTGAAATTATATTTTTCTCTTGAGAGTAATGCCATTTCTCTCCCTTCCTTCCTGAGGAGCTATGTTTTGGTTAACTGATAATGCAGAGCTCAAGCACTCTTCGGCCTTGGCGATGTTATTTGGTGGTGTTATGTGTGTGTGTGTTTGACTTTCTACGTAGGCATTTGGGACCCAACGCTCAGCCTCATCGACGCTCTCCTCTAACCTGCGAGGTCAACGCTGACCTAAATCTGAGGATTGGCGACAGCTATCCTAACTAATGGCGATAGGCACCTTTTATCTGCTCACATGTGTGAAATTGTTTATGGTTCTATATTCTCTTAGCCAATCAGATGTATGATGATGCGATGCTTGCCCTTGCAAAATGGTATAATTGGTGTATGATTTTGTGTAAGGTAGAGTTGGCTTGCGACCTCCTCGTGAGACTTTGACGCTCGCTCTACCAATGAAACTGCAAACTATTCTTCAGTAAATTTTTATCTTTTTGATTGAACCTCACGACTCCTGGTCTTCTTTTCTACATATCTGGTCTCGGGTCTTATAACTGTTACCCCCCTAACAGTTCCAACTAAAAACCATAAAAAAACAACAGACTTTTGATATAAAATATGAACAGAACTAAAATAACTTAAAAAGGATAATTCCGGTATTTAACACCTTGAGTCTATATTGTAGTTTGTTTTGGATGAACAAGAGTGGTGGACAACATTTTTTTGACAATGGTTCCTCTCTCGAGTTTTTGACTATAATAGAATTGGCCATGGACCCATTTAACATTGGAGTCAATGGGCATGTCCGAAAATGTCATTAAAACAGCCAATAATGTTCGTTTACAAAACTGTTAAACTCACCGAGTGATTAGTGATGTTAGTTGATGTTCCAGAAACAAAAAGTGTTGTGAAATACAGTTTCTGTCGTGTTTTATTCGTCATTTTGTAAAATCCCATTGAATTCTGTTGAAGCACTGAGTGCTCATTAATATAAATGCGCTACCGGAAACGGAAAGGGGGCTGTTAACATTTGGTCGATGTAGTCTTTTTGCTCGCTTCCGTTTCTCATAAGGCTACCGAGCAGAGCAACTGTTGAATATTGAATATTGAAAGACGTGACCACTGACCAGTGCAATATGAAGTTGAACTCGACTGTGACCGTGAGTGTCCCGCGAGACATAAACATCGGTTATCGCCATCAAGTGGTCGGGAGTGTGCTAACACGTCAGATTCAAATATTGAGCGGAAGTTACACGGTTGTGAAGTGTCTGAAAAAATAGTTCCACTATAGCAAAATAAACGGATTGGAATCATATATTGCGACGATATATTGTTTATAATCATCAACGAACACCACTAACCACTCGGTGAGTTTAACAGTTTTGTAAACGAACATTATTGGCTGTTTTAATGACATTTTCGGACATGCCCATTGACTCCAATGTAAAATGGGTCCATGGCCAATTCTATTATAGTCAAAAAGAGAGAGAGAGGAACCATTGTCAAAAAAATTTTGTCCACCACTCTTGTTCATCCAAAACAAACTACAATATAGACTCAAGGGGCCCTATCTTGCACCCAGCGCAATTGACTTTGTACACCGACGCATGTATCATTCCTATTTTGCACCCGCGCACAGCGGACTTTTCCCTCCACAGACGCACGTCGGTAAATTAGGGAATGAACTTGCGCTCGCGGGGGCGGTTCAGCGCAAAGAGGAGGCGTGTTCCGGCGCAAAACTTCCATGGTGCTATTTTCCAGTTTTAGAAAGCAATTGCGCCACTGACCAGGGAAAAAACAGTCTAAAGACAGTGGCGCGTTGCGCGTTAGTGATATGGTATTTTAAGGGCGCGTGCTTGGCCATAATGTTAACGCGCATCCACTTTGATTATTTAATATAAACAGACGCAGCAGTTTTCATTTTTGCAAATCATACATTATTACAAGGAAAAATATTAACACACGAGGGAAATCATTGTTGTGTCCGTGAAGATGTGAAAAAGATATATCTAGATTAAAAAAATATAAAAATCTAGATTAGGCTACACATTTACCCAAAATATACGCCTGTTTAACCGAAGCTAATTTGGGTGGGTTTCTCCCATCATCCCCATTGTCACTTCTCTGTGTTTTACGGCCCTTGCGAGAACGTCGGCCTCCTCGGCTGTGAACCGCTTCTGGAGTGCGCTGGCAAATCCGCCGTTATAATAGCAATCCGCCATGTAACAAGCGCGCCGGCTCTTAAAGGTAATGTGAGAGGACGCTCTGATTGGTTTATTTCACGTTACGCCCAAACCACACCTATGAATAATGAAGCTACTTCAGACCAACCCCTTTTAGATTTGCGCCAGGCGCAAGAGTCATTTATCCCGCCGGGAAAATAGCAAAAAGCCGGGATCCGCCCACAAAGTTACTTGCGCTTTGCGCTTTGACACTTGCGTTTCTGATCGTTAAAATAGGGCCCAAGGTGTTAAATACCGGAATTATCCTTTAAACTGAAAAAAACACAACAGTTTATTGGTTGTTCATGTTAGTACAGGTCAATTAAATAATGTTTATTAATAATTTCAGTCATCTATTATTAAATACTGAAATTAAAGTTAACATTAACATTAGCTAATTGAACTTCATTGTGAAGTGCTACAGATATATGTGCTATATAATACTAAAATAAAACTGCATTCATCTGAAATGAACACCAGCCCATTTTCTTAAAAGAGAAACTACCGCGTACACGGAGAGTATTGGTTAATGTAAAACGAGCCTGCGGTCGCTGAGAGCACAACTCTATTGATCTGGAGGCCCTTTCTACATTTCTTTATGTAACATATTCCTGTGACTCCACTGTGAACCCCCAGAATGCACTTCAGGGCTCTTCAAGGTTCACTTTGAACTTTAAATGAAAATTCATTAATCTAAAAACTGGATGCATTTATCAAGGCCGTAACCATGTCTTGAAAATTGCAAATGTATTATTTTATTTTTTGTTGGGGGTGTTATTGAGTTATTGTTTTTTAATTTATTTAAAGGAATTAAATGATTAAAAGGGATTTCAGGGAATAAGGAAAAATAAATAACAACTGTTCCAGGTCTTAGTTATGAAGTAGGCCTAATCAAGTCAAGTCACCTTTATTTACATAGCGCTTTTTCAATACAGATTGTATCAAAGCAGCTTCAGTGATAACATGAATATACAATAAAGTTTGTTTCTAGAAGAAAATTGCGTCATCGTCGTCCACCTGAAGTAAGGCAGATCAATAATATTATTGAATATTAAATATCCCCAACTAAGCAAGCCAAAAGCCGAGGCAACAGCGGCAAGCAACCGAAACTCAGTGACAGAATGGAGAAAAAACCTTGAGAGAAACCAGACTCAGTCGGGGCAGTTCTCCTCTGGCCAACTAACAAACAGTGTAGGATTATGATGATTCGGGCAGCATTAAAGGTCAGAAGTCAAATTGGATCAGAACATTCAGAGTATTTATCCATTTCCATCTGCTAGTCGGAGTCATTACGCCGGTATGGAGACGAGTTTGTTGAGGATCAGTGCCAATGGCTGTCGTGTCGATGAAGTAATCAATCTAAACTCTTTGCAAGTATGTTATGTTAACATTTGCACATCTCTTATTTGTATGTCTAATATGTCAAAAACTCAAAAGTTTCTTGTCTTGTCACATTCCGTTATGCATGTAAATTATAGCATGAATTCATTACTGGTGAAATTCTATGAAAATAGTTGAGTATTTTGCATTACTGATATTACTGTCAGTTGTTGAACATTTCTATTGTAAAACAGTTGTAAAATATTTACATCTATTACACCTTACACTCTTTCACTGCAAAAACTAATAGCGTTGAAAGGGACCTTCTTTGATTTGCTGGGCCACACTCTCCGGAAAAAAAGGTACAAAAGCTGTCACTGGGACAATACCCTTCAAAAGGGTTCTAATATGTACATTTATGTACTAATATGTACACTTTTGGTACCAATATGTACATTCGAGGGACTAATATGCACTCTTTAGGTACAAAGGTACTTTTGAAAAGGTACCGCCACAGTGACAGCATTTGTACCTTTTTTTCTGAGAGTGCACGTCAAACATTTTAACATTGACGAGCTCTGTTAAACCGCTTTTTCATATTCCCCACTGGTGTGGTGTGTGTAGGGGGTTGTATTTGCTATAGTTGATTAGTTCTACAACTAGTTGATGCTTTAGGGATGTGTTAGTTGCGGATCACATGACTTCAATTGTGCTTGTGTTGTGTTGCAAAGCTGAATTTTCAGCATCATTCAGACCACATGATCTTGCAGAAATCACATCAATGCTAAAAACTTTGCTTCAGGATTCTCTGATGAATAGGGGAATATATATATACATACATACTTATTTTTTAATTCATCTTTTGCTGAATAATTCTTCTATAAAAAACAAACAAAAACAACTTACCAGTTTCTTGAGCAGCAAATCAGCATATTGCTTTCTGAAGGATCATGTGACACTGAAGACTGGAGTAATGATGACAAGAATCACAAGAATAAATAACATTTTAAAATATAAAAGTCTTAAACTAAAACTTGAGACAGAAACTGAAACTTGCACTTGTGGGACTTCCTGTGGCTCATGAACCTTTTCCTGTCTTTCCACCAATTAGACCTCATTAACACACACCCCTGTCAACATCACAAACACCAGCACAGCTCATTCAGGATCCGCACGCATAAACAACACAAGCACCAACATAAACAAACACTTCCCATTACATCTTACCCTCAGTCGTCAGATCTGACCCGCTTTCTCGCAGGTTTTGTTTCGTTTACTCTCTTCCTCCATTCGTGTGTTGGCTTCGCCGCCAGAGGCAAAGCTGGCCTTGTTTCTGGGTAAGATTCTGGAGGAACAGGAAATCTTGAAGAGTTCGACGTTTTGTTACTGGGACCCCAAAATGGTGGAACATTTCTCTGTTTCTCCCATTAATTACATGAACTGTCAGTTCTTAAAGGGGATAATTTATTCAGTCATCATTTACTCATGTCTTTCTAAACCCATAAGACTTTTGTTCATCTTTGGAACACAATTAAAGAAATTTTTGATGAAATCTGAGAGATTTCTGTCCCTCCATTGACACAACTGACACTTTGATGCTTTAAAAAGTTAATAAAGAGATCGTAAAACTAATCCATATATTTGAACTGAACGCTTTAGTTAACATTTTCTGAAGAGACTCGATCGCTTTATAGAGATTTAATTTAGGCTTTTATTCACATGAATACACTGATCAGCGAACCTTTTGCAGAAGCTCAAACGTGATGCGTAACACGAGAATGAACCTCAGTGTTTTTCACACGTCAAGCGAACAATGCTTTGAGCTTCTGTTTACCACAACTGCTGTGAGTTGATGAATGTTTACATGTGAATATTAAAGTCTAAATTCAATCTCTATAAATCGATCAGTTCATATGGATTCGTTTTACGATCTCTTTATGAACTTCTTGAAGAGTCAAATTGGTAGTTGCGTAGCTGTCAATGGAGGGACAGCAAGCTCTCAGATTTCATCAAAAAGATCTTCATTTGTGTTCTGAAGATGAACGAAAGTCTTACTTAAAGCTGCAGTCCGGCACTTTTTTGGGTTTAAAAATATCAAAAAAGACATTTTTGGAAAAAACGTAACCAGCCAGTGTTCAAAACGATCTGCTTGCCTTACCTCGATTCAAAGCGGTAAGCTTGTAATAATGATTTTAATTCCAGTGGTACTGGTCGATTTCCGCGGGAATTTCGAGCATGTCTTTGCGTCATTACGTCACTTCTGTACACAGAGAGAAGGAGTCCCCGGCTAGCGTGTGTGGATGATGGAGGTGGAGATTTAGCTTAGCACTTGGTATGGCGGATCCCGAAAGTTTAAAGCCACAATCACCAGTGACAACTGGAGATTCACCAGTTGTAAAACACAAAGACTTCGGACTTCAGAGTGGCTACAGAAAAAATATATTTTTCACGTTTTGACGTGATATAAGCAATCGTTAGATTTAATCAGCATGATATAGCTACTGCAATGCTTCCCCCCACCCCCCGAATTTGGTCAGAACAAAAGTGAATGTTACTTACTTGTTCAGATGACATTTTCCGATGAAAATTCTAATGTTGACACTTTCAAAAAGTATACTCTGAGATTGCTGATGACAGTAACGTTACAGTATCCACAGCGACGCGGCAGGTTCTCCTCAATACATTGTGTTCATCCGCGCTGTTTCATGCCGATTTACTACCCACGCACAGTTAATAATTCCGCGATTAACTGCAATTGCAGATTTCTAACAGAGAAGGCGACAAAGAGGAAAAACGACGGACTGCAGCTTTAACAAAAGCTTCATGAGGGTGAGTAAACAGTTTAATTTTCATTTTTGGATGAACTATCCCCTTTAAGAACTGACAGTGAATGTAATTAATGGATGTTTACAGCGGATTTGCTCACCTGAAAATTAAAATTGAGGACATTAAAGATTCTAATGTCACAGAAGACAAAACGTACATGCAAAAACGTACAATCATATTGCCACAGTGTTGTAGCAACAGTATTTATTTAAACTATCTCGCAGGATAGACACAACCACGTTCAACACAAACGAGAACCGACAAGGGATTGAACAGAACAGGGAGTATAGCCTAAATGCACAGGAGGAAAAGAGGAAACTAACTAGACACAGGTGGAGAAAGGTAAACCAATCAGGGACTAACGAGAACAGGTGCAGACTAGACCGAACATAATTGTGACACATATGTTGTGTTATAACAGCAAATGCTATAAATGACCCATTGGTGTGCTGTAGGTACATGATAAAGTTCTCACTCTCTGTGAATCCCCTCGGGTCAGAACTTCAGTGACCCGAATCACATCGAGACTATAGTGTTCTGTATGCTAAACACGGTCCTTGGCGCTGTCTTTAGTCTCTCAAAATGTTAAGACGCCCTGAAGCCACTTAATCTCCCTCCACCGTGGCCAAACGCTTCAGCCCGAGCCTGCCAGAGAAAAATATGACTGAGACAAACTCGGCAGAGAAAATGTGTCTGGGCGAGTCTCACCAAACCTGTGGAGAAAACGTCCAGCTCATATTTCAACCCAGATTCAACAGAAACGAATGAGGAATTATGTTGCATTTAAAGAAAATGGAATTCCTGTTTAGAAATATGAAGAGTTACACATCCGTCCACTGCATGAGACCATCATGGGAAATTCCAGATTCATAATTATTATTATAGCCTACTATTATTGTATCGTATTTATTAATATTTTGAATTGGCATTTATTTTTTATATTTTCATTTGAATTGTAGTTTAAGTTTGTGTAATGTAATTTTGTTATGTACTTTTGTCATTTTTTACTATTTATTTAATATTTCTATTTGGCTTTGTATTTTTTTCTATTTTTTTGTCATTTTAGTACTTCTACTTAAATTTATTTTATTTCAGTTAGTTTTTTTTTAAGCTTTTCATATAATTTATTTTATGTCAGCTTTATTAAAAAAATTTCCCCATAGTTTCATAGTCGACACTGGAAATATATGAAATATATTGACATTACCCTTTTGATTTTAGGATGCATGAAGACCTGGATGTGTTACTGTGGGTGAAGGCTGGCACTTGTTGGTGTTAATTCGGCGTGTTTGACGGGCCGCTGACAGATATAGTAGTTGTGGCTGAACCACAGTAAAGACGTAACACCAGCTCTGACAAAGCAAACCCTCATGAACCCCGAGCAACAGCAATACGTCAGAAAATGGTGGACAGAGTTCGGCACATCGTAAAAGTCCGATCCAAATATTCGCCCAGACTGTCGGTAGGCGTTCTCACACACGGCGGCAGCTGCTTTTCCCATGTCGGATACACACATGAACAACATCAACCTCTGCTTTGGCTAATAAGGCTGTTTGGGAATAAGTCGTATAAAGTTGTCTTTCCCTCTGCCCTTCCCAGCATCCTCCAGCATGGTTCTCATTAGCTGCCGCCTTCAGTGTCTTGGCAGGAGAAGCATGTTACAAAATGCGGTGCTGGGCTATATATTTATACTCAGCCTCTGTGTTTCGCATTAGTGGAGCTCTTGAAGTCGAGTCTCCAATGCACAAAGGCCCCGTGCGCCTCCTCTAAACATGGCAGACTTCAGCGGGACGGCACGGTTCATTCTGCACACAGATAAAGAGTCATTTTACATTCTCGAAGATTGACATGAGTAGAATCTGTGTCGGTCAAAGCCAAATCCAAAGCAGAATGGCATTCACCACTGATTTACTTCCATAAAATGACTAATTTCACAGAAATAAAGGATATTCCATGTGAAAAATGAAGGCTTGGGTTGTGAAAAGTTTCAGAATGGAGAGCAGAAAATAAACAACATGTAAATTTACTTAACAATAAGTTTTTCCATATTATATATATTTTTTCCCCACTTTATTTTCATTAATGAAAACATAACAGTTTTAGTTTATAATACTGGGCGTATATGTCTATTCATTATAGGGTCAAAGGTCACACCATGAATGATTAAAAGTTACTTTTCAAAATCTGACTGCTGTATTGTACACCAGCATCAGTGGTTTAAATAAAAAAATATTGTATAAATTCATTCATATATACTGCATAAATTAAAAAAATTAACACATTTGAATTTAAATAAGAAATAAATATTACAAATGTAGGCTATTATTTACTTCATTTTAAATAAATAAATGGAATAATGTGCACAGATTTTGTCATTATTTTCAGTATTAATGGTGTTGCTTTATTCCATGTTTATATTTTTATTTGATTAAATACATAAATAATTTATATATATATATATATATATATATATATATATATATATATATATATATATATATATATAATAATTCACAATACAAATAAATAAATAAATACAGGTCAATCAAGCGATCAATCAATCGATCAATCAATCAATCAATCAATCAATCAATCAATCAATCAATCAATCAATCAATCAATCAATCAATCAATCAATCAATCAATCAATCAATCAATCAATCAATCAATCAATGCAAAGATTTTTTCACTAATTTCAATTTAATAATGTTGCTTAATTCCATGTTGCCTGCAAAATCATCGTGAAAATCATATATATCTTCAAAACATTGTCAGAGGACGTGTGAGGAAACACGAATCCAATTCTGTTTGCAGTTATGAAAAATACTGGCTGTGTCATTTACTGTAAAATAAAGTGGACAGACACACTTCTTTACAATCAAAACATTTTCAAAACATTGTTGTTGATTCTCTGTGTGAATTTGAGGAGAATTGACTTCATACATCCAACTAAAAATTATCAAAACACCAGTCAACAAAACAGCAGCTGATTCAAACACACTGAGACTCAAACATCACAGAGAAAAGTGACATTAGAGATCTGATTTTATCTGATTTATCATTTATCTGATACAATATAAGACTTTATAAGTGTGACTGCAGTGAATAATTACTTTTGAGGGCACTTTCAAACACCAAACATAATAAAAATTTGAAAGTTTTTTTAAAATAATACTTACCAACTGGTATATAGGATTTTTGTGCATCATCTGTTTAAACACAGCAACAGAATGAACAATATTCACATTATGTTACAGCCATGAAAGCCTTTTTAGTTTAATTTTTATAATAAAAATACTTTACAATATTTTTTTTATCATTTATATACATCATTTGATAACACTTTACAAAAAGGATTTGTTTGTTAACATGGTAATTATGAATTTACTGTAAGAATGATCAATACTTCTACTGTTAATATTAATCTCAACATTTACAACTTGTATCCGTTGGCATTATTCAATGCACTGTGAACTAACATACACATGAAATTCTCTATTAACAAACATTAAAAAAAGGTTAATAAAAATATATTTACTCATTGTTAGTTAATGCATTAACTAATATTTAAAAAAGAAACCTTACATTGTAGTGTTAGGAATTGTTTAGAAAGTGTTACCCATATTATTTATGTTCACAATACATAAATATGGCCTATGCATGCAGTATTCTGAATCAAAACAAAACTGTTTTATATGAGACGGTATTGTGAATCTGACCTTGTTAAACAAGTGCCCCATGATGTCATATGATATGCAGTGATTCACACAGTAAAACTTCAACCAATCCACTGAGAATCGTGGTATTATGGATATTTATGAGGAAAGCAGAAAATATCCCTCATCTGGGGGATGGAAGGAACAGCATGAAGGACAAAAAACATGTGCAGATGAGGCGAAGATAAAAACCTCTGGCTCCCTCGGCCCCGGGGTTTGATTGACAGCTCATTGGGGGCCCGCTCGGCTCCTCGGGAAGGGGCTTTGCAGCAGAAATCTTTGATAACGCCGTCACACTGAATCACAGCCCTTAATTGCCATTTGTGCAGGGAATCAACAGCAGCACTCCAGGGAACAGTGGCCGTGCGTCGCCCGGATTCTCTAGAGCGCTGTACGTTTTCCAGATATTGCAAACAGCAGACTATAATGGAGCTATTACACTGATCAAACACTTACTCCAGCCTCTTAGTTGCTAAAAAGGCAGGCTGTGTTCAAAATAAAGCAATACTTGGACTAATTCTGCAGTGTATACGGTAGGTGCATATTGCAAGTGCACAATATGTAGCGTTCAGAAGTTTAGGTTCGGTACAATTTTTTGGTCACACTTTAGATTAGGGTCCAATTCTCACTATCAACTGTTAACCGTGACTTTTGCCTCAATAAACTCCTAATTATTGCTCATTAATAGTAAGGTAGTTGTTAATAGGATTTAGGGATGTGGAATATGGTCATGCAGATTAAGTCATTAATGTGCTTTATAAGTAGTAATAAACAGCCCTTATGTATATGCTAGAAGCAAATACTGAAGTTAATAATGAGAATTGGACCCTGGACTAAACTATATAGTGCTACCATTTTTTATTTTTTTGGGAAAAAAAGTCTCTTCTGCTCACCAAGCTGCATTTATTAGATCAAAAATACAGTAAAAACTGTAAAATTGTAAAATATTGTTATAATTTAAAATAGTTGTTTTCTATTTGAATATATTTAGAAATGTAATTTATTCTTGCGATTCAAAGCTGAATTTTCAGCATCATTACTCCTGTCTTCAGTGTCACCTGCTCAATTATTATTGGCACTCAATTATAACACACACACACACACACACACACACACACACACACACACACACACACACACACACACACACACACACACACACACACACACACACACACACACACACACACACACACACACACACACACTTATATTTTTCTGTCTTTACTGTCATTTTTTTTAATCAATTTAATGCATCCTTTCTGAAGTATTACTTTAAATGATTACATTTTAGTTTTAATTTTTTTTTAAAGTAAATATATATATATATATATATCTTACATACCCCAAACTTTTGAGAGGTTAAACTTAAACTTGACATATTAGTGTGATGAAAACTTTTTCTTCATAATTCCTTTGGTATGTTTGCAATAGCATGTTATCTTACTAATATTTCTACAGTAGCTATTTAGTATGCATACTGTGCACAAAATGCACATTTTCTGCATACCGTATATTACTATTTACAGACTGTGAAATACTGTATCCCGCTTGATTTTCAATTTCCAGTGTGATAGAATGAACCCAAATTATTATTGCTGTGATGTTTAACATCTCCTTCTTGACTTATTAGTTAACTGACAAAAAGATCAGACATTTTATATATAAAAAATGCAGAATAACTCCCACATAATAGCCTTCCAAGATGATAAAACGGACGCAATATAAACAATAATAGACAGTATATATTGAGCAAAATTTAGTAAGAAGTAATTAACTATTCCATTCAGAACATAGTCCTTGTTTTTTGGGAAGATCTTATGACATTAAAGATGCCGTTTCTAACATCATGATCAGACAGAGAACTAGGTGTAGATGTGCACAGCAGAGCAGGTCCTCCGTACAACATAAAAGAAGATTTTTTAATGGCAAAACTGAAGAAACATTGAACTTGGCATAAGCAGTGGATCTGCCTGTGGCACAGTTGTACAAATTAATTCCAGGTAGCTTTGTTCACAGGGGAACACAGGCTGCAAAAAATTAATATTCATTATAGATTTTTTATTCATAAAACAGAAGAACTGGGATCTTCTGTATGGAGGGAGGGGGATGGTTTGTATTACTTGTCCTTTTTTTCCCGCAGGCTAAAGGAAACTTTAATTACGGAGCGGCCTGATGAGAATCACTGAGGATCTCTGCACAAATATCAACATGGATTTAAATGATAAAAAGAAAGGCAGTAGAAAACCAGCTCTTTAATCGCTTACTGCAGCTCTTCAACACTGCATACTACATACAAGTAGTACACAAGTATGCTGAACACAGAAAATACAGCTTTACATGAAGAAATCCATATTTGCAAAAGCACTTTTCACTTGTATTTAAGGGTGTTTACGTGACAACAATGTCCTAAAAATATTATTTTTTTCTATTCCCTTAGTTTTTTTGCTACAGACGACAACATTGTCAAAATGATCTCCGTCCACACGGATCTGTGTAATTTTTTACGTTGATTCTTAGCAAAAAAAAAACACTTTGTTCTTTCAAAATGATATGTGCTCATTCATGTGTAATTACTTCCACCAACTAATCAAGTATTCTCGTAATCGTAGACTCTGCCATTCAGAATTCATACGGGCGAGTTGCTCGAATGGCGGCGGCCATGTTGCGCCTCCATCTTGAAAATACATTAGCCGAAGAGGGACATACCTGGAAATTCAAGCTTCGCCTTTTGCATTTTTACACTCAGTGGCACCGTGACGAATGCGAGGGGGAGATTACTTGCGACTGCCGGCAGATTTGAAAGCCTGTTGAAGATGGAGGATCACGCCTTTCTCGAGGACATGTAACAGAGTCGCCAAGGAAGCGAAAGAGAGAACGCAACAAGACCAAAGTCAATATTGGAGTGGCTTTTCCAAGATGGAAAGAGCTCATGAGGAGCAATGATTTTAAAAGGGACGCCGAAGTTGCCTGCTTTCTTCTCGGCAGGTAATTCAGCCCATTTGTGTCAATTTGAAGTTTTATAGTTGCTTGGCTAACTATAGCATGGTTGTGCATAACGCTAGAACAACGTCTAGGTAACCTTATCACTTGAAGGAACACACATGGATGTCGAACTGGAAGCCATGTTTATCTTGGAATAATACGGCCACCGTAGGAGTTAAAACGGCCTCGTAATGGGAGGGGCTAGAATGTAATATTCAGTTGGTAGTCATATACAATTTCATCGCTAGACGGGAGAAAATCCTACACAGTGTAGCTTTAAAAAACGAAAACGCTGTATTCTGCTGGCAGGACAGTAGTTGGCGATGTCACTTTGTAAAGAAACACTACACGCCTATAGACTAAACATGTAATACACATGCGCACAACGTCACCGGCTTCACAAATTCACGTTTTTGTAGTTTCCTCAGAGACAAAAACACGTTTTTTTGTAAATTTGCATGAAAATGGTGTCATGTAATCGGCCCCAAAGATAAATGAAACTAAATAGGATCTGAGTGATGAAGCAGCCATCAACATCTTCAACTACACCATCCCACAAGAATCCACTAAAGTTTTAAATCCATTTGCGTTTATGCGATGCAATTTTGAAGTATTCTGGGGCCAAATATACCACAGAAAACATCCAGTTGATGAAGTGATTTGGCAAAGCATCTCAGGCTCTTTAATAGTGTCTCCTAAAATATCTAATCAGATAATTATACCCCAAAAATATTTAGACTCTGAATCAGACAGGAACTGTGCATACTTGTTCATTATATCCTTATACAGGACTTATTCTTTTGTGTTTGCTTCAGAAGCTAAACTCTACAGGGGAATAGTCAGAAGAGAAATTCCTCGAGTTAACAGGCTGTAATTTAATATCTTTGTGGTTTTCATTTTCCATGAGGTGGCGAGTTTTCTACAGACAACCGGAAAGGGGTTTCCAGCCTGGAAAAATGTAATGGCACGTCCATTTATAACACACACACAAGTCCTGCTGTTTACATGAGAGCACTTAGTCTGCATATGAAGCATATATTCTCTAGATGGCCCTTCATGTCAAGTGCATGTTTCTACAGTGAAAAGTCTCCAGTTTTAAAGGGGTGGTAAAATGCCCTTTTCACAAGAGGTAAAATAAATCTCTGATGTCCCCAGAGTGTGTGTGTGTGTGAAGTTTTTAATTTTTGGGTGAACTAACCCTTGAAGCTGACTTAAAAAACGGTACAAGCATTGGAAGACTTATGGTTTGAACATACAAGTCAAGAAGGCGTATAACAAAAAATATAATATGTTTGGGTCACTACTGTGCATAATAGTTACACTTTATTTTGATGGTCCACTTTAGACATTCTAACTATAAGTAACTTTGCTACTACATGTCAACTAACTCTTATTAGAGTATTAGTAGACTGTTAGGATAAGGTATAGGGTTCGGGTTATACACTGTAAACATTTTTTTTCATGATTTGTTATAACAACTTTTTATCTTTTGTCAAATCAACTTCGATAACTAATGTGTGAATATAACATACTATTTTGAGTTTCTGTTTATTAAACCATTCTTCTTCATTGTATTAACTCAAATTTTTAATTACAACAAACTCAAAATTTTAAGGCAACAAGGTAACTTGCTTTTTTAAGTTAAACCAACATTAAAGTGGACCAGAAATAAAGTGCAACCTACAGTTTTAACATAAACAAACTAATAAATCGAATGTGAGGCATATTTGTCATTCATACATAAATTAAACTGGTAAAGACACAGGCAAGATTTATTTAATAATACTAATAACACTGTAAAAAGTGATCAGTTGACCTAACTTTAAAAAAGTGAGGAAGCCCGTTGCCTTAAAATTATTAGCCTATACTGTAAAAAAAAATGTTGGTTTAACTTAAAAAAGCAAGTTACCTTGTTGCCTTAAGACTTTTAGTTCGTTGTAATACAATTTTTTAGTTAATACAATGAAGAAGAATGGTTTAATAAACAGAAACTCAAAATAGTATGTTATCTTCACACATTAGTTATCGAAGTTGATTTGACAAAAGATAAAAAGTTGTGATAACAAATCATAAAAATATTTTTTTACACGTAAATAAACCATGCATAATTGAAAAAAAATAAGTTTAGCATACTATGGACAGACAGTATGCATCCTAGAAAAAGTAAAATGCTAGTATGCTATTCTGAACACAGAGACGGTCAAAGAGGCACGAGACACTGTCTCAGAAGCCAAGAGGTGAATCATGTGAAAGCCTTATTACAAAGATTAATTTCACATGCATCTCTCTACACATATCACATTATCCTGCCCGCACTCTCGTTCAACAAGTCAGCACCCGCTGCAAAACACTTCAGCGGTGGCATTAACACTGGAAACATGATTGTGCCGATCTGGGCCAGTTTAGAGGGTGTCGTCCAGTCTGAAGCCACGTGACACACACTTACTGTGTTCTCGTGAACGCTGCCGTCTGATAGGCTACTCCAGCGCTGGACATTCCACTGCACAACTGCAGGAATGCAGCATTTCAGATCAGATCAGATTGACACACTTCTGTGAGTCTCAATTCGTTCAGTTACATGCAACTAGTCATGAGTCAACTGGAAAAGTTTCCCTGCCAAGAGTGTCAAAGCACCATGAGGACCAGTTCACTCTTAAAAACACCAGACGCAGGTCAGAGGAACGAAAAATAGCACAAGGACTTGGGACGCGTTCTTCAAAAGTTGGACTTTTAACTTGAGCCTCTCATTTTTTTAATGACGTGTTGGAAACAAGGGGAAAATAGCACAGAAAAATGGCTTCTGTGTGAACAGCCTCTATAACTGTAGTGCATGCCACTTGACTGAAACAACCACATCAAACTTATCAAACACATTCTTTAGAGTTCCCACGCTTTAAGACCAAAGCATTTTATAATAGATCATACTTAAAATACGAAAATATCTGACAGACGGATAGTTCACAAATTATGGTTTGTGGGCATGTTTTACTTCAAACAAGCACATACAAAGAGTGCTATCTAGTCACAAAATTAAATCATTTAGAGCAGCACAAAACAAATATAGAGATTTCCTTTAAGTCTCCAATATTTTACACCTTTACATGACTTTTTTAGACATCCCAATTTTTTTAATTCATTGAAATTTCAAGGTTTTATATGAGCATGAAATGAACTCAAATTATTAGAGCCATTTAGATCATCAACTTTTACTTACAAATGTTGTGCGCCTCTGATTCAACATGATGGTGTGCGTCACAGTCTACTCAACGAATCCGTCGAACTGTCTATTCAAATGATGTCATCAGTGATAGTATGTAGTACTGAGAGTTTAACCGTTAGAAAGCAGGACTGGACCTGTTCGACTCGTGCGTTTTTGTTCTCACTAGACATGAGAGAAGCTGAACACTTCAGAGGGCAATTATCATTAGAGGTCTGTCTGAATAACACAAACATGTGTAGTAGCCTACAGTCTGCCCCATATTACATAAGCAAACATCTCAAGTCACGGTAACACTTTGCAATAAGGTTGAATACGCCAACATTAGTTACAGCAATAGTCAACGAGCAATATTTTTTGGCAGCATTTACTCTTGGTTAATGTTAATTTATTCATGCATTATGAACTAACGTGATAACAATGAAAAATACTCCATTTAAAAATTAACATAGACCAAATGCATTAAAAACATTGTTAGTTCATGATACATTAGATTATACAGAATCTTATTGTAAAGTGTTACTGTCTCAATCTGACAAAAATCATTGCATAATAATAGGTAACACACTTATAAACAGAAGCAGGCCTCATAGTAAAACCAGGTACAGTATTAAAAAACAGAGAATAAAGGGATATTCACTTAAAAATTTAAATCCAGTCATCATTTATGGTACTACCCCTCACATCGTTCCAAACCCGTAAGACTTTCATTCATATTCAGAACACAAATGAAGATCTTTTTGATAAATCTGAGAGCTTTCTGTCCCTCCGTTGACAGCTATGCAACTACCAATTTGGCGCTTTAAAAAGTTCATAAAGAGATCGTATATGAATAAGTTCGTATGAATTGAGCTTTATATCATGAACAGATTGAATTTAGGCTTTTATTCACATTTAAACGTTGATCAGTGAACATAAACAGAAGCTCAACCGAACCTGCTTGACGCGTGAGAACAACTTCATTGGTTCTCACAGAAGCTCAAACGTGATGCGTAACACGAGAATGAACCTCATTGGTTCTCGCAGAAGCTCAAACGTGATGCGTAACACGAGAATTAACCTCATTGGTTCTCACTGAAGCTCAAACGTGATGCGTAACATGAGAATGAACCTCATTGGTTCTCGCAGAAGCTCAAACGTGATGCGTAACACGAGAATTAACCTCATTGGTTCTCGCAGAAGCTCAAACGTGATGCGTAACACGAGGATGAACCTCATTGGTTCTCGCACAAGTGAACATGCTTGAGCTTCTGTGTACCACAACTGATGTGTGAGTTGATGAATGTGAATAAAAGTCTAAATTCAATCTGTTCATCATATAAAGCAACCAAGTCTCTTCAGAATTTTTTAACTAAACCGCTCAATTCATGGATTAGTTTTACAATCTCTTTATGAACTTGTGGTAGTTGCGTAGCTGTCAATGGAGGGACAGAAAGCTCTCAGATTTCATCCAAAAAGATCTTCATTTGTGTTCTGAAGATTTCAGATTTACATTTTTGGGAAAACATAAAAGAAAATAAATCAGCCATCAAAACAAACTCACTTGCCAAAGCAAAGAAACATTTTGTACAAATGAGAAGTTTATTCTTTAAAGAAGTGAATAATATAAACTATTGTCTATAAATATAAAGGGTTTTTTGATAGTATCACAGAAGTATGAGAAAGCAGAAAATAACAGACGTCACCGGTGTAGAAAACTGTAATGCTAGAGTGATTAAATACATGTCAGATTCATGCATGACGCATCTCAACAGAACAGGAGTTATAGAGCAGGTCTCTATCAGCCAGTGCTTTACGCAATCGCCATGTGCATTTTCCTTTGGAAAAACAAAAACATTCATTTGCATGAGATATTTGCCATAAACAATCAACATTTTCTCATGATCAGTAAAGGGCATAAACAAAAGCACACGATGACGTGACAAACCATGAAGGATTATGAACAGGTTGATGTGAATTATATGTAGTGCTTGACCGATGTGGGGGTTTTAATGGCTGATGTTGATACCGATAACCAGAAATGAAATGCAGCATTACTCAAAAATCTGAAAACAAACTGCATTGTCCATCAGCACGCCTGCCGGTAGATTTTAGAGATGACAAACAGGACGAGCGGACACGGTTAGCGCTGCTGACCATCTCAAAAGGGCCAAATATCGGCCGGTTCATCGCTACACATTCGCACCAGAGAGTCGACATGCCAATTTTCACATCATATTCATGGATTAGTTGCGATACCAATAGACATTAAACTATTTGAGAAGTGCATTGCAAACACCATCCGTCCTGTTCTAGCTGTATATATCGAGGTACTTCTGTGCAAAAGAGCCATTGGAGAACACAAAGCCTTCAGAAGCATCATTACAGACTGAAGAAACACGTACATTTCTTTGAGTTAAACAAAAGTGCAGGCCTGAGCCCAATGCTGCTCCAAAATGAAAAAAGGCACTTGACTTTACATCTTAGAAACATTTTAAAACAGCCTGAGATTGCTGCTCTCCGAGCCAGACCAGATTGGGAGACCAGCAAACCAGTTCGTGCTGGGTCAAGCAGATTTTCCAGCACACATCAACCATGAGCGCTGTTTTTGTTCTCAGCCTCCATAAAACATTCCAGAACTATAATTCATCTGCACTCAGACAAATCTCAGTCACAAAGCTTTAATTTAAAGCTCAATTCTTTCCATGATATGCAGCCGTAAGTGCTGGGTGCACAATTCACACACATTATTATTATATCTGCATTATTTGCATGTAAAAAAAGCAGTTTGAATATTTGCCCGTGGAAACACTGATGTCGATAAAAAAAGACACAGTTTTACATACAGGCTTAAAAAACAGATCCCCACCCAGAACATTCCAAGAGAAAAGGCATAAATAATCTCCAAAACAATGCGGTCTGTCCAAAAAAAGTTCCTTTGATTAAAAAAAGAACATCCACGTGAGATTTAAATACAAATATATACTTACAAAAAAAATCACAATGTTTATGTACATCTGTTTAAACAGTTGTTTTTCCATCAGAAAAAAAGTGACGGATAAAAAAAAGCAGTTCGTCACACTGTTGTTTCTCCATGTTTGCTGTTTGCCAGTCTCGTGTAGAACTTTCTCCATGAATTCAGCGTCTTTCCGGACCATATCCAGAATCCAGATGTGATTCCCACAATCAGTGTCATCAGGTACTTGATCATAAACACCGTGAAATCCGGGTTCATTTGCGGGTTGTGCGCGGGACACGGCACCGCGTACGTCTTGCACGACTGCGCGCTCCAGGTTTGTTCCCACTGCGCGCGAAAGGCCTGTTCGTAGAAGTAGCACGCGATCACGATGGTGGCCGGAACCGTGTACAGGACGCTGAAGATGCCGATGCGCACCATCAGCTTCTCCAGCTTCTCCGTCTTGGTGCCGTCGTGCTTCATGATGGTCCTGATGCGGAACAGAGACACGAACCCCGCCAGGAGGAACGAGGTGCCGATGAACAGGTAGACGAACAGGGGCGCGAGGACGAAGCCGCGGAGCGCGTCCACACTGTTGATGCCCACGAAGCAGACTCCGCTCAGGACATCTCCATCCACTTGACCCACCGCCAGGATGGTGATGGTCTTGATGGCCGGGACTGCCCACGCCGCCAGGTGGAAGTACTGGGAGTTCGCTTCGATGGCCTCGTGGCCCCATTTCATCCCGGCCGCGAGAAACCAGGTGAGCGCCAGAATGACCCACCAGATGGAGCTGGACATGCTGAAGAAGTACAGCATCATGAACAGAATGGTGCAGCCTTCTTTTTTGGTGCCCTGCACCACCGTCCGGAACTCATTGTCAAATTGTTCGTTGCAAACCACTTTGTCTTCTAGCAGAAACCCGGCGATGTACGCGATGGACACCATCGTGTAACACCCGGAGAGGAATATAATGGGTCTCTCCGGGTAACTGAAGCGCTTCATGTCCACCAAATAAGTCAGGACGGTGAACAAAGTGGACGCGCAGCACAAAACCGACCAAATCCCGATCCAAATCCTCGCGAACTTCTGCTCGTCCTCGCTGAAGTACATCATCCCGTGGAGTTTTTTGGGTTCGCATGGCGCGCCGCAGTTCTCCTCACCCAGAAAGTGGTAGTTGAGGTACGGCGGCACTTTTAGCGACGCCGGGCATTTAAAACGCCCCTTTTGGTTGTGGTCGGGTGTCGCTTGTGTCACATCTGGCGTCGGGTTGACGGGCGCGCTCGAGGTGTTCTGACCCACGCACAGCTCTCTGCCGTGCACCGGGAACGATTCGCACGCGAGACTCTCTGGCCACTGGAAGCCGAATTTGTTCATGAGAGCCTCGCAGCCCTGACGCGCGCGCTCACACAGCGAGCGGCACGGCGGTAGCGCTTGCTCCAGCACCGTGCACACCGGCGCGTACATGGAGCACAGGAAGAACTTGAGGTCCGGCGAGCATTGCACTTTGACGAGCGGGTAGAACTGGTGCACCTCCAGCCCCGCGTCCTCCTGGTTCATGTGGCCGAGGAGATTGGGCATAATGGTCTCGTTGTACGCGATGTCCGTGCACAGAGGGATGGAGATGGGCTGGCAGAAGCCGTGCTCGGGAATCGACATGCCGCGGTCTCCGTACTGCGCGCTCACTCCCAATATTCCAAAGGCGAGCAGGAAGAGCGCGGACGCATCGCGCGCGGCCATACTTTCCTTCTGCGGTTTGTCTCCTTTTGCGCCAGCGCTCTTCCTCCTATTGTTGATTTATCCTGTCAAACGGGCTTTTACTCCGGACAAACTTTTAGGAAAGTGCGGCGGCGCCCCAGACGCTGCTCCTCGGATTACGGAACGAGCGAAGAAAAGAAAAGCACACAAATGCCTGACAAGAATAAAGACTCGCGCTGTGTGGAGTCAGAGTTTCTGTGAGCTGTTCAAACCTGTTTCCAGGCGCCCCGCTGTCTGCTGTTCATAAGCGAAACGCGGGCGGGGTTTACGGACAGATGGCTCGTGTTAGGGAGCGTCGGGATTTCTTTCGCTTGTGGTTCGTTTTGCGTTCTTTTTACGTTCTTTTAACGTTTGTTCTTTGAGTGTATAGGGTTGTCGAAGGGAACGCATTTTATCTGCTCACTTTAGATAGAAGAACAATAAGTCAAAGAGAATGCTGCTATTTGTCTTGTCAACTTTTGCTTATATATGCTGCATATATATGCTGCATTGTTGCCTTTGTTTTGCTCATGGGGTTTAAAAAGACACTTAATATTCTTTAATATCGATTTAAAGGATGAGATCCAAGCTTAAAGTACATTGAGCTAAATAATAACACCAATTTGCTTCATTACTAATGAACTTTCATTAGTAATGCATGCTGTCATTTGTAAAAAATATTTTTTTAAATATGATATGCGTCATTTTTAAGTCAGTTTAATGTCATTTAAGTTGAAATGACTTACACACACAAGTTGATTGTACTTAAAAATGTAATGCAGCAAGTACAAGTATTGCATCAATACTGAACGGAGTAATGATGACACATTTGACAATTGTCTTATTGCTTGCTTTACAGCTGAAATTATATTTGAACTTTGACATCACAGTCTTGACTTGATTTGACATTGTCATATGACCTCATCATGACGTTTCATGTATTGCGTTACACTGTGCGCATCACTGGTTGATTGTTGATGAAACATTGAAAATACATTAACAAAATCTCAATCCCAAACACAGCTTTGTTTTCATTTCCATCGAATAAAAATGGCTACGGTACACAATGATAACAAGTATAAATTATGCTTATTATAGATATAGTAATTTTAGACTGTATAGATAATTTACATTTTCATACAAACATGTATTTTATACAATAAATGTAACAATTGCTGCCTGGGAAGTTATTAAAATCACTTTATAAATTGTGGCATTATACTCATTAGTGCAGATTTTTACAGAAGCTCTTAAAAACATTTGCAATTTTGTTTTGAAAAGAACTGATGAATGGTCCCTTCAATGCAATGAAGGTCACTTAGGATAAAAGCATCTGCTAAATGCATATTGTACATGACATAAAGCTGTGAAATGTTTTTACCGTATACACACACACAGCCAATAATTATAGACTACTGACCATCTGCATACTTCTAAAAGTCAGCGAACACGATCAGCTTGCAGTGTACAAAAACAGAGACGGCCCCTAAGCTGAAGCTCAGACTGCTGTCTTCCTATTGGTCACTGTGTGTGTCTGTAAGAGAAATGAGAGGAACATGATTTGCTATGACAGGGGAATGTAAAGACAGCCTTCACTAAGAGTCTGGATACTGGCTGGAATACAAAACAACTTTTGCATGAGTAAATATTCATTTTCCATTTTGTATGATAACATGCAAGAAATGCTGAACCAGTTCTGTCGCTCATAATGGACCTTCATTTGTGCACAATTCAGAGAGCTAAACCCAATATATAATAGAAGAAAAGGTTCTATAAACCTTAAAAGCTTCTGTCAGTCACTTCATATATAGAACCTTTTAGGGGTTCCTATCATGGGATAATTTTATGGATTTAGTTTTAATTGATTTGTTTAGTTTTAATTCACTTTAATTTTAATTCAATTTTATGAATTGAGCAGCTTGTTTATCACTAGAGGAAACATTTAAATAACCTGTTAAACATGAAAGTATTATGCAATACAGCAGAACCTTTTTGGCATAAAGGGCTCTTTAAAGTTGAGTCAAGAACTAGTGTTCTCGATGTAAACTCACTGATAATGTCTGTGAACCTTTTCCTCTCAGTCCTTGAGTTCCTCGTTTGACTTAACCAGCTATTCAAAAAGACATTTTCTTTCTTATTGTTTTGATATCATTGTTACACACCAACGTCTACAGCAGACCTGGGCATTGTACGGCCCCCGGGCCACATCAGGCCCTCTGGCTATCCTTGACCGGCCCACGTAATGTAATTGGTAAATAAAAGTCCGTAATTTTTTTTATTTTCTCAATATATAACAAATTAGATATTGAGTGTGTACATCATGAATCAATGTTCCAAACCGTGTTTGTGTCTTATCCTGAATCACTATGGTACACCTATAATCAGTGTTTATATTCGGACTATTTTAGGCCGGTCGAGTCGGCACCGCTGCAGAGTAACACTGTCCCTGAGTGACTCGTCATAGACATGAGAGAAGTAGTTCCGGCTGCAATGTTCTTCCGCAATACGCATGCAGTTCTGTTTAATAACCGCTAGAGTGCCAAAAGTTATGGACTGCTGTCAAGGCAACTGATTTTGTTTATTTTATTTACGTCAGTCACAGTGTGTGTGACATGCACCTTCACTCAACTGTATTCGCGCTCATGCAGGACAGCGTTCAAGAAATGCGAGTTTACCGTTAGCCCTTAAACATGTCAGCTAAAAAAAGAAAGTTTTTGTGAATGTTAATTAAATAGTTATATAATTGTGTGTTGTGTTAATTTAATGAATTTCATTTACTGTTTTTCTTTTTTGAGAGAGATGTAATATATTGGGCAGAACTGAGTTAAGTGTATTGGTCCGGCCCTCTATAACCGCCCCAGTTTCTCATGTGGCCCCTTGGGCAAATTAATTGCCCACCCCTGGTCTACAGTGAACACGAGCGCATCATCCTGTGCCACCAAGTGGCAAGCCATTGCATGTGGATTTTTATTTTACTTCAAACCAAGTTGGCCGACAGCCAGTTAGAAATGCCAAATTGCTCTGGAATATCCATCCATTCCTTCTATCCTGAAAAAAAGTTTTTTTTGGCTGTAGATAGACGTATTTGTGTTATTAGAATGTAATTTGAAGTTATGTCAAAAAATCTGATACGTAATGTATTCTTGCTATTTACTTTACTCGTTACATCAAAAAAAGTAATCTGATTACATGATACTTGAATGCGTTCCCTCTAACACTGCTTATTTCAGATGGGATGGAAAACCCCTGGAGCCAGTTGCACAGTTAAGATGTCTTAAGAACTAGTATGGCCAACTAGCAGTTAGTTAGGGGTCATCACTCATACTTCTTGGTAACAAATTAGACCAATCTACGTTTTTATGTAGCTTTAAGTTATGAAGTCTAACAGAAACAATTTGATGAATAACTAGTAAGAGTCTTCAGTTTATGCAACCGGTCCCTGATCGCTAGTTTTTTCACTGTCTGAAAACATCAATAGATGTAGTTTTCAGTCTGAAGTTTCTCAGAGAGGAGCATTACGGTAGAAATTTGCCCATTTTGAACATAATTAAAATAATAAGGGTAAATCAACATACTCTAGTAAATCAGAGGAAACGTGAGCGTTTGTACCTTCACCGGTTGTAGATCTGTGATGGAATCACGTCCTCATGTTCGGATATCCAAGACTCGCAAAGTTCAACGTGTATGAAGTGCTTCTCCGTCAGCTGGGCGAACGGGAACTAACTAAATGGCTTTTGCAATAAGTGAAAGTTTATTATATATTTTTTTGCATATACTCATTGGTTTGTTAAATACACAGTTGTATTACTGTATTATGTTTAATACAGTATCTCTTCAGTTAAAAACAAAAACTCATACCGTCCACTCAAGTGGAGATCTGAAAATCTCTTTGCTCTTCAAATCTTGTTTTTCGTGCCCTAAGAGCAATAAAAAGGGGTGCACTTTATTTTTACAGTATGTGTACTTACCTCAGAAAATACTGTAATATAAGGCAACTACAGGGGTTAAGGTTAGGTTCAGGGTTACCTATTATTATCCAGTTATTGTAATTACTGTAATAAGTACACAGTGGGAAACAGGACTGTAAAATAAAGTGCTACAATAAAAACAAATTGTATAATTCATGCATGAAAGGGTTAAACAAATGCAAAAGCAAAAGCCATTACTTTTTAATCTCAGTTTGTTAATATAGTTAAAACTAGTTGAGATTAGTCACATGCCAAAGCCATCCTCTATTTAAATCAATGCACAGATCTCCAAAATCATCACTTATGTGGTTCAATTGTGAAAAGGGTGGTTGGTTTGAAGCATTAATAAACTTTATTTATTTCAGGTAAAACAACGATAAACAACATTTACAGAAGGACATTACATCTTCCATAACATTACATACAGTTTCTAACAAATAATGCAATTACTACTCTAATATATTCTACGTTTCGTTTGTTATAAAGTGACCAGTTACACTTCTAGGTTCCAGAACTGTTTGTCAAAATTCTGCATTATTTCAGTGCATCTTACAAAAAGAACAAAATATATAGGCAAGTGAAGCAAAAACACAGATTCAGTGTTCAGCACAGCGGGATGCAATGTCCAACCTCGACGCCTTTTCCCCAACCAGTATATATATATATATACGGAATATGAATTAGTCAAGACCGTTGAAGCGTCACACTGGCGTCTCGACCCCTCGTCATATACTATATACAGCCTAGTATATAACAAAGATTACAAAAAAGATTAAATATTCACAGATGAATTAAAGATTCAGTGAATAGCATGGTATTGACAGCACATTCCATAGCATGTCCAATAGAGCAAACCGGGAATCTAAAGCTGTTCCCTTTTCATGGTAGATTTACACATTTATATATATATATATCGATTTAATAACCAACTTTGAAGCAAGCGCCAATGATTATGCAAACATGATGTCTTCTTTTTTCGTTTGTGATTTGTGTGTTCGTCACAGTGCTAAATGTGCAATAATATTATTATTACTTCTATTTTCTCCATTCCAAGTCTCATACGTTTTTCTCGCCCAGCACAAAAAAAGGAGAAACTCTACGCACCTAAAATACAGCATGTGGTTTTGCATGCAAGGCTGTGTCTGCCACAAAGGCAGGAGGAGCTCTTACATGTTTAAAGCACGCACGTTGCATGGAAAATTATTATTGGGCTGCTAATACTGGCTGGAATCCAGTGATGTCGCAACAGGTGTGGAGACGTTAATGTGGCCCCGTTACGCTGGCTTCTGACAGAATTACAGCTCTCTTTAAAACAGTCTCTTCACTTCAGCAGGTTACTCTGAAAATATGGATGAGACGAAGTTCCAAGTATAAACCGGTTAGTTGAATAAAACCACGTTCACACTGCAGATTAAAAAGGGTGTCACTCCACTTCTGAGTCATTGGATTCACTCCGTCGTATTTTAGTGCATAATTCCTTCAGTGAATTGGGAGCAAAAATACATTAAAATATGTTCAGCTCCTAACATTTCTTTAGTCAGCTGAAAGCAAACAGGTTTGACTCCATGTTTCTTGTTTACAGCCATGACACACCGAAATGTTGCTGCGATTATCAACATATCAACCATTTCGAATTCCAGAGCGACTCGATACCGACTGATACTTAGGCTGTGCGGTGTGTATGTGGCCTTACCAAATGTACAGGTGCAGAAATGTGACCTTATTAGCTGGAATGTTGCACAAATATGTTGAAAAGTGCATTCGCAGTAGGCGACGACCTTTTAAATCCCATAAACACCATTGCTCTTTAACTAATACTCTGACCGTTAGTCACACTATTATGACTAAAGCTGACTCAAGAAGTACAAATATGAATAATATAATAAAAATTGATCATGTCTGGACTTGTACTGTATAATAACTGATAATGTGTCACTGGACATGCACGTCTGCACACATTCCATCCGCTTTCGACCTATTAAACAATCTGTCTAGACAAGGTGATGTCTCCAATGGCATTACTGTACAAATCTGAACTCATTTTACTTCTTCATTCGAACCATGTTAACAGTGCAGGGCCAAAAGATTGCTATTGTTCAATTAGCTCTTGTTTTACAATATACTGACAGAAAGAGAAAATACCGTAGTCAAATGTAGATGATCTCATTATGTTGCTCACTTGATCAAACCAAACTGTACGGACATGAACAGGAAGAGCAGTATCAGTATTGTGCGCTGGCGTTCTGAGAACTGCGATCAGAAACGCAGGCTGAGAGAGTAGTGCACTTTGGGAAATCTTACGTCTTGAGAAATGCATTAGCTTCAGCAATAATCTGAAACTTTAAGTGGCTGTTCAAACACAACGCATTCTTGCTGTTAAAAACAGCTGGATATAGTGGAATAGAAATGGTATTCTGGGTCAATTTGACCCACAATACTTTTTTTGTGGGTCAGAAATTCTGAGCTGTCAGAAATACTGATAAAGCAGGATTTTTTCTTGAATTTGCGTGACTATTTCTCATTTAGGGTCATGCAAAGTTTCGACACTTTGAGGTGTTGTGGAATGTGCATACACAATTTCTATTACGGTTGTGATGTTTTCAATTTTAAACAGATTTTAAGGTTAAAGTCAGGTGCACAGACCCAAAATAAAAAGGTCCTCAACTACATCTGAGGGTATATACATTTACATGTATGCATTTGGCAGACGCTTTTATTCAAAGAAATGTACATTGCCATAAAGGTGTAACTTCTTATCAGTTCATGCATGCTAATTTAGCTGGGAGTCGAACCATGATCTTGCCATTGCTAGCGCCATGCTCTACTGTTTGAGCTTTGGGAATATGCGATAGCATATGTAAGCAGATGCATATGTAAAATAACGTGATCATCAACATTAAACAGCATATAAATCAAAACTGCCTAAAGTTACAGAATGAAATATCGACCCAGGTAATGATTGTGAAGCTTTGAGGGTGTTGATGGACTCGATCTAACTTACACCATATATGTTTTAATCATCGTTCTGAATCCCATCTGGAAGTAGACTAGGACAAAAATGTAATTTTCTCAGATTTATACATCAATATATTCTGGGGGCCATGACACTTTTGTGAAAATTATCAACTTTTTTTCAAAAACACCGGCGGGGAAAGAGTTCAAATGTATTTTTTACAAATAATATTCACATTTTGTGGAAAAAAATACAGTTTATCATGGTTACTTTTAAGTTTTTTGAAATGTTTGGAGAAGTATTAATGCTAAAGATTTACTGTTAGATATACTGTTTTAGATTTTATTTATTGTATTATTATTTAAATTTTTTTCATAGAGTGATTGTTGGTGAATTCCATTAGGGCAAATTTGAACCGGAACATAATGATGGTACCCATAATTTTAACAATACAGGCGTTTAACTTGACATATCTTAAATTGAAAGCTAAATCATTCCTTTAGTTAAAAAAGTAGAGCAACGTCAAGATCATGGGTTCCAATCTCAGGGAATGCATGAACACATTAAATGTATACTTTAAATGCAATGCAAGCTGGATAAAAGCATCTACAAAGTGCATAAATGTTCGCTCAACGCTCATGCAATGAGATACATGTCCATCTAGCACAGACATACGATTCACACCAAAAAATGAAAGAATTCGAGAACAAGTCCTGTGTGAACATCCTTTAACAGTTCAAAGTAATGCTTCGGGTAATTTGAATGATCATTTAGCAAGTGCAATTCATTATAAGATTGTCATGGGCCTTCGGAAGGAACAGCGAACACAGAGTGATTCCCAAACGCGGACGACCGTCTTTCTTTCTCATGCACAGTAGCACCAGTGCAAGCGTATTGCCTGTGTTTCACACTCGTTTAAACACACACGCAGACGTACACCGAGACTCAAGGACGTGTTTATCCGCCTGGATGATGATTAGTGATGGTGTTAATTGCTTTAGCGCAGTCCCTGCAGTGAGTCAATGTGCACCATCAGGCTGCTACCGCAATATCCTTATTACCGTCACCGTTATTGGGTGCGCAGCGGGATCGTGCCATAGCCATCAATGTGGAAGATTGCAGGGGACGTGCGAAATGCCATCAGTGACTTCCTAATGGGCATTTGGTTTGTTCTCTTAGATAGACATGTATATTTAACTGTACAAACATACATACATTCGTACATAGGTAGCTACACACACAAACAGTTCGTATTAATTGCCTTTTGAGGTCTGATGTTAACGAACGTCGTTCGCATGCCGTCGATGTGGGAATGTTACCATTCCTGATGGTAAAACTGGACTCGACTGGATTCACGCTGCCTCGTTTGCTCTCAGTCCCGCATGGACGGTCAAATCAGCCGAAAATTAAATAATTTAAATAAACATGACGAGTCATTCCCATCTCATTTTCTTCTTTGTCCTTTTCCCATCTTGACAGCTGACAGCGTCAACCTGCAAAAAAAAAAAGAGAGAGAAAACTTCAGCGACAGTCCTGATGTGCACTTTTAGTAGCGGTGAGTCAGAAATCTCACTTCAGCAGCTTTACATACACCAAACTTTACAGTTTTATCTATATTCTGAAGGTTTCTTCATACATGAAATGTGTTTATATTCTGGCTGTTGACAGTATATTCTGATTTATTGAGAGATCCAAATCCACCTCTGTAAAAACCTTCAACAAAACCAAACATGAATTTTGATCCTGGCTTCATCCAATGTGCAGATGTTTGTTCTGGAAATGTATGCAAATTAGTGCATATTTCATCAGATAATGCCTCATTTGCACCGTTAAACATTTCAGAAACTTGTAATACAAAAAAATATTATTAGCAATTCTTATCGTAATCAATCAACTGAAAAAAGTATAGTGATATCTACATTATTTTACTCTGGTGTCTCACCATAGCTTGAGTGTAACTACATTTTTAAAGCAGCTTCACAATGCTGGTTAGGAGGATGATGGGATGCAGACGAAAGTGTGTGTGTGTGTGTGTGTGTGTGTGAGGAAGGGCAGATCCGGCTCGCTTGTTTCTCTGCTAATCTTCCTTTTTTTCCCCATTGACCATACTGCTAATAAATAATGCATGCATCTCAGTGAGTCCGACCTCTCTCTCTCTCTCTCTCCCTCTCTCTCCCTCTCTCTCTCTCTCTCTCTCTCTCTGGCAGTCTGTTATTCCCTCTCCCTTTTCTACTCTCTTATTTAGAATTTTCTTCCTTTCTGTGAGGCCCTTCCCCCACTTGATTTCAATCCATGTCTTTGGAAAACCATTCCTGGAGGATTCGCAAGTGTGTGTGCGCCAGAAATCAGAGATCATGGAAGGACGCTGCCTTTATCAAGAGCCCAAAGCACGTGTGTGTGTGTGTGTGTGTGTGTGTGTGTGTGTGTGTGTGTGTGTGTGTGTAGAAACCGACTGAACTTGTCCAGCTCAGAAACACACTGCCATCCTCAAACCCACACAACTACATCAGATGAGGGTTGGGCGATAAATAGATATTTATTAACAATATCAATAATAACTTTTTGAGACATTTTTGATATTTAGCCTACATCTACACTAAAGTAGGCCTACATCTACATTTCTTTTTGTAAAAAAAAAAAAAAAAAGATAAGTATAGTAGTAATTTTTTTTATTGGAGTATGTTTTACAAGAACAATACTTTCAGTCTTTCTACTTCAAAATGGCATGTTAAATTCAATGTGTTACTTGCTATTTCGTTGTAATTGATTGTGAAATGAACTAGCAATTTCAGAGTGAACATTTTTCAAATTATTTTTCAGTGTGCATGTTGCAAAATCCTCTTCTCAAAAATTATTATTAAAGAAATATCATAAAAGATATTTTTTCATCCATGTTTTCATTTACACAATATAAAAGATGTTTACAAATGTTTTGTTGCAAATTAATGATTGTCATTATATCTCCCCTGTGTTATGTCATTTGATTACATTTTAAAAGATTGATTAAACTGTTAAAGTTTTATGAATGAATTTCATTACCCTTTTAGTTGCTTAATTATTGTATATGAAGCAAATAAATAAATAAGAGGGATTATATATTTCAAGTTATATTTACATGAATTTTTGAAGTCTAACAAATATGTGCAATGCATTTCCGATATGAAAAAAAATATATGATGAAGTAGTCTTTGACAATCTCTAAATAAATATATATCCAAATGCAAAACCTAATAAAAGTAATTATGTCTGAAAATCCTCGTATAGGAAGTTATACACATCCCTATGGTTATGCATCTACAGTGGTTATAGTATTACATACAGTATGAATCAATCTGCCTTCAGTGCATTGTTTTTTAAATACTTGACTTAAACACTGCATTAATTGAAAATAATAAGATGTATAATATTATATTTTTCTAATATTTGTATTATTTTATATATAGAAATAATAATGCATAATTTATAGGCAAATATTGTCTAGTACCATAAAAATTCACTCAGAATACTAAATAATGAAGCATAAATATTACTGAAAGAAAATATAGAACATTCATTTAATTTAAAAACAAGTTACGCTTATACTGTGTTCGGTCAGTTTTGACCGCAGAGAGTTAAAAGCACAGCTCGGTTGAGGTTCATTGCTAATATGACTAATTATGGCATCAAACTTCATTTAGAAACCTTTGCGGGTTAAAAAAGGAAGTAATAACTCGAGATAAAACATTTGTTTCGCACCTCTGAGTATCATCAGATAGCAACATTCTTTTAATCACAACATTCTTTTACTTGTACGTTCATGTAAAATGTCAAAGTACATGTGCTTGCTGAGTTACATCTCGTCTGACAGGACTTGAAAGTGTTCGACAGTCAGAAATGGTCATCTATTGAATATTCCCTTTAACTCTCAAACGAATTCATTAAATGTTGAACGAGTGAATCACCCGTCCTGATCAAAAGCCCTGCGTCTGTTGTCTATCTGCACTCGCTCAGAGATGGCATGCTCATTCTTCACTGTCCAGACTGATTCATTTATTAAAAAATACATTCCAAATGCAATTCATACAGACAAAGAGTTGAATAAACCTCTATGGTCAACTAATTTAAAATTATTTTCAATATTTCAAATAGCAATTTCAAATTTCACAGAGTATTAAGTAACAAATGTCAGAGTGGTACAACTACCCTAAGATTAAATAATAATAATAATAATAATGATAATAATAAAGCAAACAAAAATCTATTAAAAATTCAGAATAATTTAAGAATATTTCAAATAATTTCAGTTTTGCTTCAAAATATTAATTATATTATTAATGTTATTTTAGTATTAATTATATACTATTTTTAAATCAACTTTTAGCATTATATTTTCAGTTTTCATTTAAATTTGAGTCATTTTGTTATGTGCTTTTGTCATTTATATTAGTTTGTTTAATACATTTAGCTTAATTTTCCATTTATTTTCATATTTATGTTTTGCTTTATTTCAGCTGTATTTGACTGAAAGAAAACAGTTTTTTTACAGCATTAGTTTTAATAAACAACACGGACATGCAGGAAATCACTTTTTTGAGTCTTCTGGAAACCTGCTCGAAAACAATCATTTTGCCATGTGGTGGCGCTAGTGAGGCAGAAATCACACACTTTAACTTAAATATGTTAATGCTGATCATGTTGCTTTTTAGATTGCAATTTGTCAAAATTCTTTAGACTATCAATCACAAAAAAACATCAAGTGACATCCATGCAAGAGGAGAAAGTTGAAGTCTCAGCAGTGTGCGTGTCAGTTCCTCAGTGAGCAGGAGAATGTCAGATGTGTTTAAGAGCGTCTCCGACTGATTTAGCAAGCACAATGCAAAAGAAGGGCTCCCACAGTCCTCTGAGAGCCGGCCAAGCAGACGGGCCCCTTCTGGGCTTCAGGCTGGTGGATGGTGACCTCTGACCTCAGCGCCCGACAGAGGCCTCGTCTCATCCAAGAGCGTGTAATGAAGTGCGTCAGACCGCCATTAAACGCCACACAGCCGAGCTGACGTTTTAATGCGCCTCTTTATGCGTCTGCGAGTGTTTGTACGTCTTAGAAAAGATTTCCAATCGCTTTAATGAACACACTTATTTTCCATTTTCTTAAAAGTGCAAATTTAATTAAAAATGTGTTCCCTGGAGGATTTAAAGTGCACTGAAAAGTTTCCAGTCATTAAAAGAGCAGGAATGGCGTGTTACGGCCGGGACTGTTCTGTTGCCATCGCGACTGAAGCACGACAGCGCTTTCCAATGACCTTGATAACTTCAACTCCAAACAGAGCGTGTGCTATGAAAGGCAATAAACTATGCTTTCTATCACCATGACGTGCACCAGTGACAGCTTTATAGTGGGGTCAGTGGATTAACCCTTTCAACTAAACAGCTTGTTAAAACTCAAGTTCTGCTAGAGACCAAACAGAGCTCAAATATAGTAACAACAGCTTCAACAAACACTCCCCCTGTCTGTCATTGGTCAGTCACACAGATAGCCCCGCCCCCAAACTCATGTGACTGGTTGAATCAGAAGTTGACATTACTTGAAATCATACTGACATCGTATGACTGTACTCATTTACTCATCCTCACGATGCTCAAGATATGATTGATTTTTCCTGTTGAACACAAAACGACGCTGCTGCTGCTTTCATAAAAATGAAAGTGAACGGTGTCAAATACCCCTTACTAACCCAACTGTAAACCCGAATAAAGTTTAAGTAAGCAGAACTAGCAGATTTTTATTTTGTACTTAAATATTTCAAGTTAAGAACAATTAAAATGTTTGAGTACACTAACTCATACAATTAACTTTAAACTTTCATGTAATCTCAATGTGAATACTTTTATTAGTATTAACTTAGTTAGCTTTAAAGGGGTGGTTGATTATGATTTGACTTTTCTAACTTTAGTTAGTGTGTAATGTTGCTGTTTGATCATAAACAACATCTGCAAAGTTACAACGCTCAAAGTTCAAAGCAAAGGAAGATATTTGCTTTTAAAGAAATTGCTTTTTAAGGACTACAACAAACGGCTGGTAGGGACTACACGACATTCCTCCCGGGTTAGTGACATCAGCAACCCTAGATTTTACATAAACCCCGCCCCCTGAACACGATTTATAGATTATCATGACAGAATATGCTAATCAATGACTAGAAGATAACTACACACAAGATAGATAAATTCATCAACTAACCGTTCAGAAATGTCCTGTTGCTTCTACATGTTGTCACTTCTTCTTGAGTCTCTCCATCATTGCCTGAATCCGGTTTGAAAAGGCTAACAGTTTTTGAAATTTTCAGTGTAATTGTGTGTGAGGTAAAAGGACACAAGCTCTCGAAACTCCGCCCCCTGTGCCGGTAGCAGCAGCTCATTTGCATTTAAAGGGACAGACAAAACGGTTCGTTTTTGCTCACCCTCAAAAAGTGACAACTTTAACATGCTATATAAAAATATCTGTGTGGTATTTTGAGCTAAAACTTCACACACACACTCTGGGGACATCAGAGATTTATTTTACATCTTGTGAAAAAGGGCATTATACCACCCCTTTAACAAGCTAATCCACTAACATACTCATTTGCTAACATATTAGCAATAGTAAGTAGTAGTAGTAGTAAGTAGTAAAATCTTTATTTATCCCTTTGTATGTTATACAGAAAAACTTGCTGTATGAAAGCAACAATATAGAGTTATTATTTGCTCTCAAATCAAGCTCATGCACCACTCGTCACCATGATGGTAACTCCTAAAACCAACATTAACAGATATTCTTCTAAATTAGCATAACAAAACATGAATCACTACTAAATCTCCCACTTAACATTAGTCTGGCACAAAAAAACCCCCATTATATTACACTTAATTTTAGCATTTACTCTCCCTTTTGAGTGCCATCGGCAAAGCATGCTGGGAAATAGACATCCCAGCCGTTTCAGTGAAACTTACAGTGCTATGCATAAGTTTAGGCACCCATGCTAAAGTTGACTAAAAAGAGGAATAAAAAATCATCTTTTGGAAATTGAACTTAATGCCTAAATTTAAAAAAATAGAAAAAATCCAACCTTTAAGGACACCAATTTTCTTTGTGAATGAATAATGTATCGTAAATAAATAAATGTTCTTCCTTAAAATACAGGGTGCATAAGTTTGGACACCCCTATGTTAAATTCCCATAGAGGCAGGCAGATTTTTATTTTTAAAGGCCAGTTACTATATGTATCCAGGATACTCTGCATCCTGATAAAGTTCCCCTGGCCTTTGGAATTAAAATATCCCCACATCATCACACACCCTTCACCATACCTGGAGATTGGCATGGAGTACTTTCCATAAGATCATCTCTCAATGCAAATCAAACCAGCTGTTAGGCGAGTTCCGGTTGGGCCTTGAAGAGATGTAGACGTGTCTAACTGAGCTCTCCCACATGAACCTTAAAATTCGTCAACAAGACACTTTTTTCGTTGTTTGAAGCCATACAGACACTGTGTGCATTGATAAAACGTGAGAATTTTTGTTTTTATTCTGTTAATCGAGTTGAGCCGCTGATAAATATGCCGGACCTGAGGAAGGCTGCTAAATCTAGCGAACCAGCGGAAAGCACGAGCTCGGGGCAGTCAGCTATATTGCAAGCAATAAATTCATTAAGAAACGAACTGCTGGCGAAAATGGATGAGAAAGCAGAGATGCAAAATTAAGAAATACGCAAGCAAATCAGTGGTTTGAGGGACGAGTTGAAGGGTGCAATCGATCAGACTAACATCAAAGCTAACGCGCTAGAAGAGCGCACCGCATGCTTGGAAACTGCAGCCAACACTCACTCGGATGCTATCGCTAATCTGGAGCAGCAGGTGGCTGAATTGAAAAAAGAGGTGGTGAGTTTGGCGGCAAAGGCTGAGGATTTGGAAGCGAGATCACGGAGATGTAATTTACGCATCTTTGGGGTTAAAGAAGGACGAGAGGCAGGCGTTTCAGCGAGCACCTTCGTTGCAAAACTATTACAAAAAGTGATGGGCCTGGACGAACCGCCCGTTATTGACAGGGCTCACCGTACTTTGCAGCAAGCCCCGGGAGATGGGCAGCCACCGAGAGCTTTTGTCGTCAAGTGCCACTACTATCAAGAGAAGGAAAGCATTCTACGAAAGGCTGTTACATCTCCAAAACTTGTATCTGAAAATGGCGACACTATCAGAGTGTTCCCTGATTACACGCAGAATGTGGCGCGACGGAGAGCGGCTTTCGGACAGGTGAGACAGTTATTACGGCAATGCGAGGGAGTAAAATACGGGTTGTTGTATCCTGCAAAACTGAGGATTACGACTCGGGACGGCCAGCAGAAGAGCTTTACTGACCCAGAGAAGGCGGTTACCTTCGTCAGGGGACTTATGAGTGATTAATGTGAAAGTCTGTTCGGCTACATACCTCGGTATATTTGGTGGCGTATTGGAGTGAACCAATTGTTGTTGGGGATCAATATCGCTGCAATGTAATGCCATGGGACATTGGATCAGTTCAGTGACATTGGACAGTGGGTGTACTGATGGCTAGTTGCATATGCGGACTGAGGAGTTATGCGTGTATATATATATATATTTTTTTTTTTTTCTTTTTCCCCCATGTTTCATTCAGAACTGTCTTCTAATATATGTAGGAAACAAGTATATATAATTTGACTGTCTTAAAGTAGGCCTATTATATATCTATTCATGTAATTATTTATTTTCTATTTTTATTTATATACAAGAATTCATATGTCTGCTTGGTTTTTCATGTTACACTTAGAATCGTTTTCTAACAGATGCAGAAATCAAAGTACTGATAACTTTATTTTTATATTATTATTATTATTATTTTTTATTTTTTTTTATATATATATATATTACAATATATGTATATATACTTTTTATTTATATATATATATATATTTTTTTTTCTCTTCTCTCTTCCATGTACACAGGGATATTGAGTAATGGTTCTAATTAGTCTTGTTAATGTTATAGATGTTCAGCTAAATGGTTATTATAAGGTTTGTGTGGGGCCTCAGCTCCACTCGGTAAGTTTTATTTTCTTCTTTCTATGAAACTTCATAGTGGCTTGGGAGGTTGGGGGGGTGCAGTCTCTCATTTGGGGAGGGACCAGCAGGGGTCTGTGTTGTTAATGGGTGATTTAAAAGTTTTCTTTTTACTCTGCACAGTCTGTTTTTTTTCTGTCTTTGTGGTTTTGTTCCTTTTCCCTTTACCTTCTTTTTCTTTCTCAGAGTTGGAGATGAGTTTTCATAATAGCACTGAGTTGGACTTTATCAGCCATGGGTTCTGCAGATGGAATGAATAGACCTGCGACTAAATTTGTGAGCTGGAACGTGAGGGGACTCAATCATCCTGTAAAGCGAAGTAAGGTGTTTTCACATTTAAACAAATTGAAAGCAGAGATAATTTTCCTACAGGAAACACACCTTCGCACAACAGACATTCCTAAATTAAAGAGAGGATGCGTATCACAGGTCTACCACTCTGAATTAAATTCGAAATTTCGCGGTACAGCCATCTTGATTGGCAAAAATGTACAATTTATACAAACCAGTGTTATTAGTGATAAATGCGGGCGTTTTGTGATTGTTCAGGGCAGACTTTATAACGTGCCGGTGGTCCTAGTTAGTGTGTATGCTCCAAATTGGGATAACCCAGACTTTTTTAAAGAATTATTTGGCCGTATACCAGAGCTGGGCACACATCATCTGATTTTGGGAGGAGACTTTAATACGGTTCTTAAACCTTCTCTAGACCGTTCCAAAGTATTTACAGCCCCTCCTTCCCCCTCTAAATCTGCAACTAGTATAAATGCTTTTTGCGGTTCTAGTGGTGTAGTAGATCCATGGAGATTTAAGAATCCTACGTTAAAGGAGTATTCCTTTTTCTCCGCTGTTCATCAAACATACTCAAGAATAGATTTCTTTTTGCTGGATCAAAAAATGCTTTCATCAATTAAGTCTTGCAGTTATGAAAGCATTGTTATCTCTGACCACTCTCCGGTCACTATGGAGCTTTGGCTCCAGGTTAGAAGGCCAATTCAATGTAATTGGCGATTTAATACATCTTTGTTATCTGATGAAACATTTGTAGATTTTATTTCAACACAGATTGATTTCTTTATTGAAACTAACCAGCTGCCAGACACCGATATTTTAATACTTTGGGAAACTCTTAAAGCATATATTAGGGGTCAAATAATAGAATACACTGCTCGTCTTAATAGAAGCAGGTCTAGACGCTACAATGAGTTGATCAATCTAATCCACGATGTTGACCAGCAACACTCCTCGGCCCCTACAGCTGACCTCCGCAAAAAAAGAATAGCATTACAAACTGAATTTGATCTTCTTGCCTCTATGGAAGCAGGAGAGAAATTTTTGAAATCTAGACAAAACTTTTACGAACATGGAGAGCGGGCAAGTAGGTTACTCTCTCACCAGCTGCGTCACTATTCTGCTGCCAATTTTATTACAAAAATACAAACTGCGGATGGAGAAGTTAAGCTTGACTCCAAAGACATCAACGAACAATTCAGATTATTTTATTCATCCTTATATTCTTCAGACAATCCTAGTGACCATGTATTTCTTGACAATGTAACTCTCCCAACTATAGCTGAGGAAGATAAGGCTATCCTTGAGCAGCCGATATTTGAAACTGAGATTAGTCAAGCAATTAGGTCAATGAAAAATAGAAAGGCACCAGGCCCAGATGGGTATCCAATTGAGTTTTATAAGGCTTTTGCCTCCAAGTTGATACCTTTATTGTGCCTCGTCTACAATGAATCACTCAAACAAGAGAAGCTGCCTACATCTATGACCCAAGCCACAATATCTGTGCTTCCAAAAAAGGACAAGGACCCCACTAAATGCGAGTCTTATCGCCCGATCAGCCTACTCACATGTGATTATAAAATACTTACAAAGATTCTCTCCTTAAGATTGGAATCTATAGTACCAAAAATTGTGCATCCTGACCAGACAGGCTTTGTAAAGGGCAGGCAGTCTTTTCACAATTTACGTCGCCTCTTTAACATAATATATTCTAAACATTCGAATCACTCGCCAGAAATAGTGATTTCACTAGACGCGCATAAAGCTTTCGATCGAATTGAGTATGGACACCTTTTCAAAACTCTAAGCAAATTCGGCTTTGGTCCAGTCTTTGTTTCTTGGATTCAGACGTTGTATGCAGCACCCCAAGCTAGAGTGAGGACTAATAACTTTAATTCGCAATATTTCATTGTTCAGAGAGGGACACGACAGGGTTGTCCGTTGTCCCCTCTTCTCTTTGATCTGGTCATTGAACCACTTGCCGCGGCATTGCGATGTAATAACAATATACGGGGTATCACGAGGGGTGGCCTGGTTCATAAAGTGTCATTGTATGCCGACGATTTGCTGATGTTTATATCAGATCCGGAGACTTCAATCCCAGAATGCCTAGACACCATTTCTCAATTTGGTAAATCCTCTGGGTACAAGATCAACCTCACCAAAAGTGTTTTGTTCCCAATTAATGTTTTGGCTCGGAATCGATCCTTTGACTCATACCCATTCAGGACTACAGAGGGTCCCATGACATACCTGGGAGTAAGTGTCACAAGTAGATATAAGGACCTATTCCAAAATAACTTCAAATCAGCCTTAGGACAGATCAAGGAGAACCTTAATCGTTGGTCTACTCTGCCTCTGTCCCTGGCTGGACGTATTAATTCAATAAAGATGGTAACGCTACCTAAGATCTTGTACTTATTCCAAACAGTCCCAATCTTCATACCCAAATCATTCTTTAAGGAGCTTGACAGACACATCAGTACATTTATATGGAACAAAACTATACCTCGCGTACGGAAAACAGTTCTCGAGAGACGTAAGGAGAATGCTGGACTAGCTCTACCAAATTTTTTATACTATTATTGGGCTGCAAACATTCACAAATTAGTAATATGGTATGGAGCTTCTATTGGTGGGAGTAGTCCGAGTTGGTGTCTAATAGAACAACATTCATGCTCGTCCGTCTCTTTGGCCTCATTGTTGTGTGCTCCACTGCCAGTGGCAGTGGGTGCACATACGGACAATCCTATTGTAAGAGGCAGCTTGCGCATATGGACCCAATTTCGCAAACATTTTGGCCACATACAAGCTTTGGTGTCTATGCCTCTGTCCTCAAACTTTCTTTTTAAGCCATCGCTTATAGATACAGCCTTTCTCACCTGGGCTAGAAAAGGCATAAACAGTGTGGGAGATCTTTTTGTAGATGGCACGTTCGTTTCTTTTGACTATTTGGTTAATGAATTAAATTTACCAAAAACACATTTTTTTAGGTATCTTCAGGTCCGTGATTTTGTCCGTTCCCAGTTTCGTTCATTCCCCTTAAAACCAAATATCGGCCCTCTTGATCATTGTCTGACGGTTAAGCCCCATCTCTCGGGTGGTGTCTCCCAGCTATATACTGCTATTCAGGCCATACAATGCCCATCTCTTCTGTCTCTTAAGGTACAGTGGGAGGAGGATCTAAATACAGAATTGACGGATGAAATTTGGCAAAGAGCTATACATAAAATATACACATCGTCTATCTGTGTTAGGCACAGGTTGATACAATTCAAAGTATTTCATCGGCTGCACCTCTCTAGGACCAAATTGGCCAAAATATACCCTAATGTGGATCCCAACTGTACGCGTTGTCACCAAGCCCCTGCTTCTCTGGCCCACATGTTCTGGTCATGCCCAAGCATAGGCACATTCTGGTCTGAGATATTTAATACCTTCACCTACATTTGTAAAAAGAATATTGATCCAGATCCTATCATTGCAATATTTGGGGTGGTACACAATAAAGTTGGGGTCTCAAGAGGCCAATCTCAATTAATAGCATTCTCTACACTGTTAGCCCGCCGACTAATTCTTACAAATTGGAAATCTCCCTCACCCCCAAAACACTCACGTTGGGTGTGCGAAACTATGTCCTTCCTCCAGCTTGAAAAGTTAAGAACTACAGTCCAAAACTCAGCAGAAAGGTTTCAGAATGTATGGCAACCTTTCTTGGATTATTATGAAAATGCATTTGATGCTAATTCTTTAGATTAAAAAATCTAGGTTCTCATCTCCCTTTCCTTTTTTTATGTTAAATTTTTTATTTTATTTTTTATTTTTATTTTTTTTGTGTTCTGTGTGCATTCTCAGAATTTGTACGAACCTTGGATGCCAATCTACGACGAAAGGGGATATGTGAGATAATGTATTCAAAGTATGGGGTTTGTGGATAGAGATGCCTTGTATGACAAAGAGAATGTATGTTGGTTTGTCTGTGTTATGTACATTTAAAACAATAAAAACACTTTGAAATAAAAAATAAAAGCAAAACCACTAATACTAAAAAAAAAAAAAAAAAAAAAAAAAAAAAAAAAAAAAAAAAACCAGCTGTTAGGCTAACTGAAATAAAACCATGCCAATCTCTAGGTATGGTGAAGGGTGTGTGATGATGTGGGGATATTTTAATCCCAAAGGCCAAGGGAACTTTATCAGGATGCAGAGTATCCTGGATACATATAGTAACTGGCCTTTAAAAATAAAAATCTGCCTGCCTCTATGGGAATTTAACATAGGGGTGTCCAAACTTATGCACCCTGTATTTTAAGGAAGAACATTTATTTATTTACGATACATTATTCATTCACAAAGAAAATTGGTGTCCTTAAAGGTTGGATTTTTCCTATTTTTTTAAATTAAGGCATTAAGTTCAATTTCCAAAAGATGATTTTTTATTCCTCTTTTTAGTCAACTTTAGCATGGGTGTCTAAACTTATGCATAGCACTGTAAGTTCCTCTAAATTAAAAGAAATAATTTCATAAAACTCAAAACAACGAAACAGTTCAGTTACTTAAAATATATCAGTTCTGTGAACTTGAAAGAAAAAGAAAGTGCTAAATACTCATAAAAGTTAATTTGACTGAACTAATTAGTTTAATTTAAGTTTGTCCTACTCAAACCAATTAAGTATTTTGAGTGTTAGGGTTTACAGATTCATACAATCAGTGCACTACATTTTTTGTTGTGGGAGGAAAATATCTGCATTTATGCTATTATTTGTTGTTTATGGACATTATGCTAAGAGTAAATGATTGCAATTTTCCTTTTCCATTCATCCACTCATGATTTCTTCACAATGTATTTCTCGTACACTTGTTCCTCGTACAACAAGTTGTTTGAGTTAGCAGTTGCTCCCGGCTTAAAGATTACATTTGGATCAATCATAATAATAAAGCCTTCCACGGCACACAGCCGATGTTACATAAATGTCCTCAATTAATCATGATAAATAAGTGAGAATTAACAAAGTCGATGGAGATCCGGGAGGATTAACTCTATAATAAATATCCTCACGTTCGCCTCCGGCTGGAACGATCATCACCCGTGTGTCTACAACAGTTCAGTTCTTCAGCAGATGTGGGACTCAGTCTCGCTGAAATATGCCTCTGAAGCACTGATGTTACTGATAACAACAAAATACTAAAACAAATCTGTAAATTAAATAAAGCTGAAATAATGTAAAATTAAGTTGTATAAATGTAATTTTGTTATGCGCTAATTTTATTGGTTTATATATACAGTAATAAATATGATTATTATTAGTTTAGTTATAAAAATTATTATTATTATTAATTTATATATATATATATATATATATATATATATATATATATATATATATATTAGTTTAATTTATTAGTGATTTTTTATTAGTTTAGTTATAAAAAATATTATTATTATTAATTTATATATATATATATATATATATATATATATATATATATATATATATATATATATATATATATTTGTATTAGTTTAATTTATTAGTGCTATTTTTATTAGTTTATATACCGGTATACAGTAATAAATATGATTATTATTAGTCCAGTTATGATTATAATTATTAGTTATATATAAAAAAATAAAAATAAAAATAAATTATATATATACACACACATACAACAAAAGCAAATAAAAAAAATGGGGGAAAAATAATAAAAGCTCATTTAAAATATGAACAAATACTACAATAGTATAAATAATACTACATTAAGACGGTTTTAAAGAAGAGTTTGTGTGTCCTGCTGAGATCGATGTTCAGTTTGCTTTAAACCACACAAAGGGAACGGGAAGGAACGGGAACAAGGAGCGCTGGCTGTCAAAGTTGTTGGAGTTAAATGTACAAACAGGTCTGACATGCACAGAAAAAAACACAGCATTTTGCACTTAACTTATGCATAATTTGTAAAAATGCTTGCATCCCTGTCATCCAACATATAAGCAGAATTACAGACCAATAGCAATAGACCGCAGCTCTTGGCTCTGCATATTTCAACTTTGCATTTGCATTGACGGCAAACCTGACATGATGCATTTTCACATGACATTTATAAATGTTTCAGTCTGTTCCTCACACAAAGCATCGTATGACATTAAACTATAGTGTGTGAGCCGTATGGACAACAGTTGTGATCTTTTAGGAGCTTGACAGAATAAAGCACTGTTCATTTTCATTCTAAAAATCGTTTGTGTTCCACTAAAAACACTCATGAAAGTGAGTACATGACAGGATTTTCATGTGGTTTCGAGAGGCGTGTGTTTGTGATGGTTTTGTCTTGCGTGTGTGAAGCTTTAGAGCTCCACTCAAGACTGCACATTCCAGAGAGCGATTGGCCGCTGACCCGCACACAGATGCACTATGGGAGAGTTGTTTTAGCTCTGTGCTCATGATCTCTGAAAGATCATCTCACCAAACGTGAGAACAGGTCCATATTTCACTCCAATAGCACATGAAAGAAATATCACTTTTTGCATTACAAAAATCCCATTTCATCACATTAAATTAGGGCTTAAATTAACACTCGACGACATACAGGTATGCGCGTAAAAATCGACGTTTACGAGAATATGAAACGATGAGACTCGCCAGTTGTGCGGTAACATTTTTATGAACTCTAACAATACATGAACTTGAACCAACGTGAGCGACGGTCCGGAAAGTTGACGGGCAAGCGCTGCATAATCACGAAAGTTTAAGCCTTGATCATTTAAATATTCAAGCGCGAGAAGATGCGACAGCTCTCTAAACTAAGCCCTTCTTGTGCTTGAGTGGACAAACTCACAAAATTATGTCAAAAAATAGCGAGTATCCTTGTAAACATAATCGGTTATGTCTTAAAAGGAGTAGTTCACTTTCAAAAAATGTTTTGCTGATAATTTACTTAGCCCGATGTCATCCAAGATATCCATGTCTTTCTTTCTTCAGTCGAAAATAAATGTAGGTTTTTGAAAACATTCCAGGATTTTTCTACACAGAATGGACTTCAATGGCAACCATCTATCCCAATGTTCAAAAGAAGGTTCAAATGTCTCTATGCAGCTTCAAAGTCTCGACACGATCCCAGTCGAGAAATAAGGGTCTTATCTAGCCAGCTGAAGATGAACAATTGTGGTTAAAAAGTGTATAATTTTTTATTTATTTTTAAAATCACCAATCGTTTCTTCGACTAAAGAAAGAAAGATATGGATATATTGGATGACATCGGGGTGAGTAAATTATCAGCAAAACATTTTTTGGAAAGTTAACTAATCCTTTAAGTGACTGTAAACCGTTGAGAAAGTAAAGGCATGTGCATCAGTGTCAGTATATTAGATCCGTGCATGCACTCTTAAAGTGACAGTAGCCTAATATTCCTGCAGCTGTGTGTTTAATGTTAATCAAACAACAAATGACAAAGAAAAAAATCTCTCACTGCTCTAGACTGAATAACTTTTGTACTTTAAGAAGGATTAATTAATAAGGACGTTTAATTTATACAGTAAAGACTATGCAGTGTTATTTTATATTTCCTAACTCTTCCTAACTTTCTGTACCTGAACACTACATTAAATACACTGTTTAATTCATTTGTATCTATGTTATATTGTATTTATTTGTGCTTTTGCATGGAATTTTATTTTATTTTTTTTACTTACTGCTTACTTGTCTTTAATAATGTTTTAGCTGTGGTATCGAAATTGGAATAGAGAATTGTGAATTGTCACACACACACACAGACACACACACACACACACGTTTCACATGCGTTTGCTAGGGTGTTTAGAGTGGTTTTCAGGATGTTGCTATGTTGTTGTTATGCAGTTGCTAGGGTGTTTTGGGTGGTTTCCAGGACGTTGCTATGCGATTGCTAGGGTGTTTGGATGGTACTTTTGTTTTATGGTCCATCTGGTGAAAATGGTCTGACTGAACACTTAGCAAATCAACAGCACATCTAAACCTATTGTTTACCTAGTGCACTAGAAGCAAACAGGGCTCTATTTGAATTCAGTAAAGCCCAATATACGATCAAAGTAACTCCAATTAATCTCTTTCAGTTAACTGCAAGCTGGCAAAGGCAAGTTAGCGTGCTAAATATAACTTATTTTAATAAATGTACAGTAATGTATGGGATAAGTAACGACCTCAACCTAAACACAAGCTCCACTCTTTAGTATAACAGTAACCACAGAACACCAACATCCCAGAAACTCCAGTATAACAGAACATCGATCACCAAGTCTTTCCCTTTACTCAAAAACACATAAAACAAAACTTAACGTCAACATTTACTCTCACAACCCAGTCCCACTGAGACCTGGACAACAATGAACTCAAAAATGATTCATGTTGCTTACTTCAATATTGGCATCAAAATAATTGTGAATATATTGTCACGTTTAGGACTGAATAAAGACAGCGTTTGTTCCTTAAAGACACACTAAAACAACTTACTGTGAGACTGTAAAAGTGGCCAAAACACTAATGCTGCCTATAGATTATCCTTCCCTGTTCAAAGACTGGGAAATTCCCACTTTCTGACGTACAAGATGGAGTGTCTGGTGGATAAAGATGGCCATCCATCAGTGACACACACATCTCATTGATTACTGAGTGCTGTAAATCACAGGAGACGTTTACTGGACTTTCAGACTCTCCATTAGAGCTTCTGCTCCATAAATCAGACTCTCGGCCTCAGGCGCTCAAGCCTCTCAACACACCTGAACTCTCTCACGGCCGTACACGCGAGTCGCATCACAAAATACAACTGGAAGACCTCCAGGACATCTTTACACCAGTGGGGTTGAGCAACAGCTAATGCCCAATGCCCAATCAGCTGTCAACCGCTATGTCCACGGTGATTTTAGTCCGTTTCTATGTGGTTGCTAGGGAGCTTTTTTCCAGGTTGTTGCTATGTGGTTGCTTGGATGTTGCTATACAATGGCTAGGGTGTTTTGAATGGTTTCCAGGAGGTTGCTATGTGGTTGCTTGAGTGTTGCTATGCGATGGCTAGGGTGTTTTGGGTTGTTTTCAGGATGTTGCTATGCGATTGCTTGGGTGTTGCTATGCGATTACTAGGGTGTTTGGGCGGTTTCCAGGATGTTGCTATGTGGTTGCTTGGGTGTTGCTATGCGATTGCTAGGGTTTTGGGTGGTTCTCAGGATGTTGCTATGTGGTTGCTAGGGAGCTTGGGAGGTTTCCAGGATGTTGCTATGTGGTTGCTTGGGTGTTGCTATGCGATTGCTAGGGTTTTGGGTGGTTCTCAGGATGTTGCTATACGTTTGCTAGGGTGTTTGGGCGGTTTCCAGGATGTTGCTATGTGGTTGCTAGGGAGCTTGGGAGGTTTCCAGGAAATTGCAATGCTGTTGCTAGGGAGATTGCATGATTTCAATGCATGATTTCAATTCATGACTTTTTTTATGGTCCACCTGGTGAAAATGGTCTGTCTGATCGCTTAGTAAATCAACAGCACATCTAAACCTATTGTTTAACTAGTGCACTAGAAGCAAACAGGGCTCTATTTGCTACTTTAAGTGATAGTTTAAACATCAACTCAACTCAACTCAGTCAGCGAGGACATGCGTATAAATAGAAACGTGGATCAATGAACTGCTCATCTGTTCTCATCTGAGGTCAGAAGTCTCTGATTAGAGAGATCAGCATCAGTCACAGTCACTAGAGAAGCATTCAGTGTGTCGAGTGTGTGTCTGTGAAACAGCTGAGAATGGCTACAACTGTCTATATGGACAAGTAAAAGGCCGATCACACAGGATGGGCTCTTGAATAACCTTTACTATTTTCTGTATCTTTTTCTGCTTGGTTACTGCTTGCAAGAATTTGTACAATCTATAGTACATACTGTACAGTTACAACACAAACTGAGAATCTGTCTTAAAGAAATAATTCCCCCAAGACAAATCCAAGTGACAAAGCCTGTCACACTCCAAAAAGGATTAAATGCACCATAATAGTATCATAACATTACACTAATGCTTTATATGGTGTTCAACAGTTCCCGCCCCCTTTCTCAGCAGCGTTCGTTCCGGAAGTATATATTTTTTTCCATTAATTTCTCCAAAAGGGATTTTTTAAAAGTCTTCGATAAAGAGCTATAAGCCTTGAACCAAGCCAATAAGCAACGAGGTGAATCACAACACTACAGACTTTGATGGAGAAATATAAAACTACTCATTTACAAATATGCATGTGGCAAGCAGGGCTCGATTGATGAGCGTCACCTGCGAAGCACACCGGTGTCTCACGGAGGAACTCAATCCTGGGGAGTTCGAGAGAGGATCAGGCCTGGACTATTTACGTTGTGTTTTGTTTATTTGTGTGTGGCAGTCGTCCGTGAGGGGCTGGCCCTTTAATTTACTTACGTTTTGTTGTTTATTTATATTGAACCTCCTTTCCTTATCAACTAACCTTGCAACAATGCATATAAGCAGTGGGTGGGGCTTTTGGTGCGTGTTGCTTTTTTGACTCACTGATTGGTGTAAATTGCATCATGGGTAATGTAGTTATTCTTCATCAAAAATTCCACTGTTTAATATGATTTTGATTTGATTTGATTTATTTAATTGTATCCAAAAGACCTTACACATGAAACAAATCAAAAAATCAAAAGGCATCAAATACGATCGAGGATAAAAACACAATAAAGTCCAGGACTTATTTCCATTGTGGTCCTCAACATATAACATCAGGACAAGACACTTACAGAATTTGTGATAATCAATAAAAATTAAAATAAATAATGAAAAATAAATAAATAATAATAATAATAACTGGCCCCTGGTTCTATTACGCTACCCTCTCTATTTAAAAATTATTTTTACATTATTTTAAAATTATTATTCAAAAATTATTTAAAAAATAAGCGGAAATAATGCGGCTTTAAAAGAAGCAAATAGATTAACAACCTCGTAGCTTTACAGTAGATTTGAGATACACTTTGAGATTAATTCTGTGCTCCATATACAGGAAAACAACTTTAACAAGACATGAGGGCGAGTAAACAACAGCTCTGTAGTTTCTGGGTGAACTATTCCTTTAAAATCTTTAAACATGTGGCGGTTTGGTGATGCACACGAGAGCATTAAATGCTTCTCAGGCAACTCTCGAAAGCCCTCGCGTGTATGTGATTTGTTTGCTCTGTTGACTCGGGACAATTTGATCAATCACACAGCCTGTAGACGAGTTCGCTACATTCCCTCTAGTCCGGGTTTATCCGTCAGAAACGCGCGGAAAACAAACACGCAGCCGTTCTGGTCAGACGCCCTTCCAGCTCCTGTCAGAAAAGACCGAGATGAAGGAGATCAATGACGGTTCAGGACTCTGGAGCTCCAGCGTAACGTGCCCAGCCTCGAGCCATCTCACCTGGACTCCACATCAAACAGCTGCCTGTCACTCAAACACTCCCTCGCTCCATCTAACACAACAATCCTTCCGGTGCGCTGCAACACCGAACGACCTGCATGAGGTTTACAGTCACGAGATCAACGTCCACTGCTTTAACACTGAGCCAGAGACTGGTGCAGTTGCTAATAGCTTGGAAATCAGTCAGATCTTTATAATACTAGCAGACTAATTAAATAAAATGTAGGTCTGGGTATTGACACAAATTTCACAATTCGATTATATTTAGATTCACAAGCTTGCAATTCGATTCGATTCAATTCAATATTGATTATTTTGAATATCAGTTACAATACATGGCAAATTTTCTCAAAGAAAACAAATCTCTTGACTAATGCTGTAAACTATGGGAGTCAGTTGTAGCCCACTATGGTCCATTAGCCTACTATTGAAGGTAAAAATGTATGATGTGTATACAAACTCTTAAATTGCACTTTTATTTATTTTTATAATAAAGTTATATGAAATATAAACATTTAAATGTGGCTTTCATAAAAACTTGGCAGATGTATTCAAACATTCATTAAATATTGAAAAAACATTAAACATTATAGTGATTATAATATGTAGGGCTGTTAAAAGATTAATATAAATCTATATACAGTATATACATGCAAATATTTCTTAAATATATACAAGCATGTGTGTGTATTTATATATACAAAATAATTATACACAGTACACACACATTTATTATGTAAACACAAACTTTTATTTTGCATGCGATTAATCGCAATTAATCGTTTAACAGCCCTACATATTATGGTGCATATATTTAGCAAAATGCTCTTCTCTAGAGTTAATCTTTCTAGCTGACTAACGAGTTTATGGTTTACAAGCTGTTTTGAAGTCTTTCCCCGGTTGAAACACTGATTGATTCCATGTGACATGATACGGATTTCGATAAGTTGTACTCTATCTTTTAACACACTTTCAGGCACTCATTCATGTTTATTTTGCGCTGTAACTGGTATAAGGCGGAAGAGAAGATCATGCGCTTCTCTTGAGCTGCGCCAGAGCGATCTCACACCACAGCACTAAAACGGTATTCATGGTTTTGAATTTCATAAGAAAATGGACGTAATTTAAAATCTGAGACTTTGTTTCATTTTTTTTTTTTCATATTAAGGATTATTGCGATTTATTGGATGGGATGCGCGCTACAGAGTTCCATTCATTCATCAACTGGAAACAGGATGACTAATCGATTCTTGGGATTTAAGAATCGATATCGGTTCGTAAGAATGAAAACAGGATGACTAATCTATTATTGGGATTTAAGAATTGATGTCGGTTTGTAAAAATGAAAACAGGATGACTAATCTATTATTGGGATTTAAGAATCGATATCGGTTCATAAAAATGAGAATCGATTAAAGTCGAGAAATGTATATTTTTTACCCAGCCCTAATAAAATGCATCAGTCATCACTGATTGTAAATCGGCTAATAATGTGTCTCAGTAAGATGATATTTAAATTCCTATTTTATGATCAAACTTCTGTAGTTTTAAAAGATATAATGCAGTGCAATGCTGATTGAGAGATGAAGAAATAAACTTTCCTCAGACGCCTGATGGATCATATTTGATATCTGATGTTCCTGCTTTTGTGAAACACGCATCAGAGCACGTTATGAAAAATGTTTGTCTGCATAATCTTTCATAATCTATCAAAAAACATTTGTAAACCCAGGTTTCAAGGTAGAGTTTATAAATAATAATATCGGCATCATTTTTTTTTTTCGATGTAAATGCATTAAATAACTTTCACTTATTATAGAAGAACAACAATTTTCTTTTTGATTACATTATAATAGCAACAGAAAAACAGCATTAAACTCGGCCCAGGTTTCTTATTCTTGAAGTCTTTAAAACTTAACAGTTGAGAGAGATTAGCAGTTGAGGTTAGTACACAACAGATCAAATAGAACAAGGATTAGAGATGCTATTTAATCATACAAAGCTACTGTATCCTTTGATATGCTCATTTCTAAGGTCTCTAAATGATCAACATGATCAAAACTGCTGAAAAACCAGTTGCACACAATCTACTACATGCCTTCTGTTGTCTGATTGATAGTTTATACTTTTTTAGCAAGTAAAATTACTTTTAGTATCATTTAAAAAAACATCCTTCAGCTTGTGTCTATCTGTGAAATTTTTACTGAAGTAAACGGAAGAATAACTTTGATATTGTTAGTAATATTTCAAGATATTTCTACGTTAACAGGGGTTGTTGCCAGTAAATTGGGACCTTTATCTGGCAATCTCCATCCACATGTTCGAAATCTGGGTGTTACTTTTGACTCTGCTCTGACTTTCGACAAACAGATCAACAGTGTGGTCAGAAGTTATTTTTATCAGTTGAAGAATATTGCGAAAATTAAGGCATTTTTAACACCCAGAGACATGGAGTCTGTGATGCATGCTTTTATTTCATCAAGATTAGATTACTGTAATGTACTGTACTTGGGTGTCTCACAGTCCCTACTGTCACGTCTTCAACTAGTCCAAAATGCTGCTGCTAGATTGTTGACAGGAACAAGAAAAAAGAGAACATATTTCGCCAGTATTGTTCTCTCTCCATTGGCTTCCAGTTAAACATCGTATTGAGTTCAAAACACTACTGTTCGTTTATAAGGGATTGCATGGACTGGCTCCTCCATACATCTCTGATCTCCTTTCATTCCACCATAATGTTTTTAGAAATCTCAGGTCAACCAGCAGTCTACAGCTGACTGTTCCAAGAACACGTCTACAATTAAAAGGAGATCGTGCCTTTTCAGTGGCCGCTCCACAGCTTGGACAATCTGCCATCTCACATAAAGACCGCTCCAACATACATTGACTTTAAAGCTTTGCTTAAAACCCACTTATTTACCGCTGCTTATGGTCATAAGTGGGCATAGTGGTATTGTACTGTATTGTGTATTGTTTATCTGTGGTTTTATGTGTATTCATTAGGATACTTGCTTACATGTTGTACAGCACTTTGGTCAACAGCTTTTGTTTTTAAATGTGCTCTATAAATAAATATGACTGACTGACTGACTGGAGATGAACATTTACCTGATAATCCATACATATTTCCTTTTATAGAAAAATCCTCTCATTGATTTACATTACAAGCTATCAGAATTTTAATTATCTTACTTTTTTGCCATATTAATATCAGCATCTGATCCAAACTGCATGCGTTCCCTCTGAATAAAATTGAAGTGTTGTTGCCTCCATATTCTCTCATCATACTATATGAGCAATAAAAGCCTGATGTATCAAATATGATACAAAACATTTGCTTAGACTTTTTTATATCTTGTCTAAAGGTTCAATACACTCTTCTATTTCCAATCATTTAGATTTTTTTCGGACTATTATTTCATATGTCAGCCTTTACAGGGTTAAAACTATACACGTGTAAAAGCACGAGTGCATGTCTTACTTCTTGGAAAGACTACAAACAGAGAGAGCGGTCAAACTCTCGTCTACCCAACCTGGATGATATTATTATGAGCGACTTATTTCAGTTCGAGTCGAGTCACAGTGTGGAGTCGCAACCGACGACTTCCTCTGGGTTTCCTGCAATGCATGCTGGGTCTCCAGCCTTGGGATTCTTTCTCTCAAGCATATGATTACGGCTTGGATTAAAACACGACTGCATGTTTGTGGCGGGCGACTGGGCATTGCGGTGTCACTTCATTAGTGGAAACGACAGGCCGTCTGCTGGGCCGCTGTGAGCGAGGGAAACAGGGACGCCTGTCCACAAAACACAAAAAAGCAAAGCCAGAAAGAGAGCTGGAACAAGGCTGTTGAGTATCGGTTCACCATTTGATGCAACTTAACCGAACAGAATGGAAAGAATGCCAGAAAAAGACACAATTAGAACTACAAACCAAAGTAGGAATGCAGGATCTGCTGCATGTACGTCAACTGAAGAGACATTATTGTAGGATTATTATAGGGAATGAAGAAGAGCAGTTCTATTTCAGAAACGCTGTCGGCCTCTCATCGCTCCTGTAATGACATCAGACAGAAACTCACACGACACAACTGGACTGAACCGAGACGTTGTCAGATTAAACTAGAGGTGATTCTTCTAGTATGCTATGAGCAATCTGTCTCCGGTCAGAGATGAACCAGGGTTTAGGGAAAAATGGAGACAAAAATAATCCCAGGTTTCAAAATATGGGACCAGAAAATGCCTTCATAGTAGGGCTGTAAACAATTAATCGCGATTAATCGAATCCAAAATAAAAGTTTGTGATTACATAATAAATGTGTGTGTACTGTGTATAATTATATTGTATATATAAATACACACATATGCATGTATATATTTGAGAAATATTTGCATTTATATACTGAATATATATTTTTATATAATTTATATTATATATATAGAACTATTTTATATATAAATAAAAAATGTATCTTAAATATATACATATATACCCTACTTCATAGTCAGCTACTATTGTACTTGATTTCGATTTTTGATTTGATTTTATAGTTTAACATGAATATATATTTATATATATATATATATATAAACACACTGTATATATCATGTCCATGATTTGTTTTTGTTTTCACAGCAAGTGCCAAAACCTTTACAGAGTTTTGTACCATTTAGACGAAGAAAACAATGTTAAAAAACAAACAAACAAAATGTAAACATTTTCGGTAAAAAAATGACCAAAGAGCAGCAGCAGGTTAAATATATATTTGCACACACAATAAAATGCAAAAAAAAAAAAAAAAAAAAATCTGTAAAAAAATTGTAAACCCATTCAAGAAAGGTAAATAATGCATGTTAGTAAAAATAAAATGTTTGACACGAGATTCACTCATATTTGTAATGCTGATTTTTGTCTTTAAACCGAGGTTTACTGTATGTGTGACAGACAGATCACAGTACAGCACATTTCAACCGAAGGGTGAATTAATACATGGAAATTATGAGGAGAAACTGCAGCGCTCCTTTGCATAATCAGCTTTTAATTGAGCCCAGAGCCATATGTGTATGCTGAGCATTCTGGGCTCTGACTAATGGGGCATGAGCTGGTTAAATGAAGCGTGGCAGAGGAGAGTAATCCAGACCTGATATGGACACACACACACAGACTCAGTTTGCACATACACACACCCCAGATGGTCGCGCTGGGAGGATCGGCTGCATGTGATGCAGATATGTCATCAGTGATGCAAAGATATATCAGACACACAGACAGAATGCATCATGGGATAAGTAGTTCATAAAAATATCTAATACAGTCTAGAATCTTTCTTTAATTGCGTCAAATCAATATTTGTAGTGAATTGAGTGAATTAATGTGTGAATTTTTCAACAGTCCGTAACGGACAAAATCTCAGGATCTTGTATCCGCCACGGAAAGATTTTTTTTTTTTTTTTTTGTAATTGCAACTTTTAAAAATTCTGACTAAATTTCTGAGTTTATGTCTATGTTTATGTCATGCGATTCTGAGGGGAAAAGTCAGAACTGTGAGATATAGAGTCAGATTTGTGAGATACAATCTCACAATTTTGAAAAGAAAAGTCTAAATTGTGAGATATAAACTTTCAATGGTGAGGAAAAATGTCAGAAATGAGAGATAAAAACGAAAGTCACAATAACCTTTTAAATTTTTAATTCTGTGGTGGAAACAAGCTTGCAATAAAATCTCTTTAAAAGTGTTTCAAATACAAGTAAAAAGTATAAGTGCAAAACTTGCTGTTGTTTTGTGTGTCAGTGTAGTGATGAAAATGTAGTTCATCTCCGACCCCATGCTGCACCAGCTTATCGTCAAGTGTATTAATTAGCCTATTTTGTGTATACTTAACGATGCACACAGTTTAATGAATTACAGGTCATGAATATAAATGAGGGAGGAGTTGGAAAGGAGGAAATCTGCTTGGAAAATTTGTTGCATATTTGCATATATTTACAATCTCATACACTGTAACACGGCCCGAATAAACCTTCAGCTTTTAATTAAGATCCGGCTTCAGTGTTTAGGGAGCTCAGAGAAGTTTGACTTCTGCAAAGAATATTCATATTTCAGGCACGTTTCTCTGTATCTGTAGTCAATTTTCTGTGAGATGCGTATTCAGGATATTTCTGGAAGGGTGTTGCCTCTCTAACAGACGCTGGCGTCTTATTAAGCCAAAATAAGGACTTGAACTTGGCATCTCTTGTGTTTGGGACGGGTCACTCAAAATTTAATAATGTATGATGAATAATGTTGGGCCACCACTTGAGATGGATGAATAGAATTAGGATAGATAGATAGATAGATAGATAGATAGACGGACTGATAGATGGATGGATGGATGGATAGATAGATAGATAGATAGATGGATGGATGGATGGATGGATGGATGGATAGATAGACAGATAGAACGATAGATAGAACGATAGATAGATGGATAGATAGATAGATGGATAGATGGATGGAACAAACTACAGACAGATAGACAGATAGATAGACAGATAGATAGACGGATAGATAGACGGATAGATAGATGGATAGATAGACAGATGGATAGACAGATGGATAGATAGCCAGATAGATAGACAGATAGATAGACAGATAGATAGATAGATAGATAGATAGACAGACAGATAGATGAATAGATAGACAGATAGATAGATAGATAGACAGATAGATAGATAGATAGACAGATAGATAGATAGATAGATAGATAGATAGATAGATAGATGATATAGATAGATGGATAGATATAACAAACTACAGACAGATAGATGGATAGATAGAATGAACAAATGATAGATAGATAGAGCGACAGACAGATAGTCAGATGGTTAGTGATAGATAGCAGGAACAATAGATGCCTGCAGTGAAGTATGGAGGGAGAAGCGTCTCCTGTGTCGGCTTCCTAGAGCTAAACAAATCTTGAGACCGCGCAGCTCATGACATCATGCCAGGGCCTCCGATTCAACATAAGAAGAGCTAATTATGAGCCGGCATGATAAAGTGGGCCATGAATATCAAATATGAAATAGCTAAAAGCAGAAGTGGATAACATCAGGAGGTTGGGCTCGAGAGAAGAAGAACCTGAGACCAGAGGAGAGATTTAGGCCATGAGAACCACGCATCACGTGTGTGTGTGTGTGTGTGTGTGTGCAGGAGCTCTCGGCTCGCGGAGGAATAAGTGAAGCTCGGCTGATGTTCCTCACTAGACAGAAGCATCGGGAAGAGGACGAGTTTAAGGACACACATCAATGCAGTGCGTTTCATTTCTCAGTCACATCATCTACACAAACAAACACAATTTATAAAAATGGAGCGAACCGAGAACAATTTGAATTCAAATATAAGGTGATAGAAATTCTACAAAATAACAAGTTTTGATAAAGCCTGAGAAAAGCCACTTATATCAACATGCATTTAGTTTCATTTTATTAGTTATTTCATTAGCTTTACATATTTTAGTTTACATTTGATATACATCAATTTTTAAATACGTTACATTATCTATCTCTATATGTGTATGTGTGTATATTGAGCAAATACATGAACAGTTATCGTGTCTAAAGCCTTCTGCTCAGTTACACTCAGCTGGTTGTAATGCTACAGTGTGTCTTTTGCGTATAAAGTTGACAAATGTTGCGTTTTCATGTTTTATGGGGACTTTCCATAGACATAATGATTTCTATCCCGTCACACTAACCCTACCCCTAATCTAATCCTACCCATCACAGAATTTTTTATTTATTTAAAAACATCACTTGTATGATTTCTAAGTAGTTTTTCCTCATGGGGACCAAAACATTTCCCCACACAGACAAGGATTTTGGATATTGCCATCTTTGTAGGGACATTTTGTCCCCAGTAACACACACACACACACACACACACACACAGAACCAGAGTATCAGTACTGTATGATGAGTAGATAGATGTGATTCACATGATCAGTAAATCACGCATGTTCTTTGATTTCACACACCTGCAGCTTCATCTGATGAATTGCACGTCCTCAGGATTCACTCCTCTGTCCACAACAGAGCAGGTCAATATTTCATGTTTCCCACCATCAAGCAGCAAAGACCCGACATCACATCAGAATCTCAGAGCAGCCGATCAATGATTCACACACACCGAAACAAATTGAACGGAGGTCAGGGCGAGAGAAGACTAATGCTTACACCACCAGTCAAAGCTTTGGAATGAAGATTGTTTTATGTTTTTGAAATAAGTCTCTTTTGCCCGCCGAGGCTGCATTTACAGTATTTTGATCAAAAATAAAGTAAATATTGTGAAATATTATTACAATTTAAAATAACTGTTGTAGTATATTTTTAAATGTAATTTATTCCTGTAATCAAAGCTGAATTTTCAGCATCATTACTCCAGTCTTCAGAGTCACATGATCCTTCAGAAATCAGTATAATATGCAAGTTTGCTGCTCAACAAGAAACTAATTATTAATAATGTTGAAAACAGCTTTTGCTGCTTAATATTTTTGTGGAAACTGATACCCTGCCATTCAAAAGTTTGAGGTCAGTAAGTTTTTTTTTTCTCTAAAAAAGGAAAATTAATATTTTTATTCAGCAAGGACTTTTAAAAATGTTTAGTCAAAATATTCCTATTTTAAATAAATGCTGTTCTTTTGAACTTTCTTTTAATCAGAGAATCCTAAAAACATTTATCACGGTTTCCACAAAAATATTGAGCGGCAAACCTGTTTTCAACATTCATAATAATAGAAAATCTTAGTTGAGAAGCAAATCAGCATATTAGATTGATTTCTGAAAGATGTCTGAATTGAATTGTATTACAAGCAAATTATGAAAGAATGTGAGATTTATTTTTACACATTTAAATTTTCTAATTTCAATTAAAAAGTTGGGGGGAAAATGAGTAAAAATGTAAAGAAATTCATATACCTGCACATGTACCCACACATCAGAACCTCGAAGCATCCGATCAATTATTCACATTGCAGAAACAAATTGAACGGAGGTCAGCAAGAGAGAAGACCAACGTTTACACGTTTCAGAAGACTGTCAATGCCGTGGGGAATCCCGGAAAGTGCAAATATTCCATTTGTAAGTGGGGAGATTCCTGCATTTCGGTGTGGCGAGTAATTACGTCCCTCCGGTGCTCAAATTATGCAAACGCAGCGCGGGGGGGCGGAGCCACGGGGCCTTTGATAAGCCGAGCGTGATGCGAGTGAATGAGGCCGTGACAGGCGAGGAAAAACACACATTCATTCCCGTCACAATGCCAAACAGCACTTTTAATTAAAGCTTATCAAGCAGCATGAATTATGCATTAATTCCTTCAGAATCTCGCGCTCAAATATTCCCGGCGTTCATCAGGAGAGATAAAACCCAGAAGACCTGATATCTGCTGTCTGTCTGTGACAAAACAAACGCGTCGATGCTTTTATCGCCGTCTGTACACGCAGGGAGCAAAGCCTTCGATTAAAACACAATCACTGAGCAGCGTTTGTGCGGCGCTGCTGGAGCACCATTACCAACAATACAGAGAGACCAAGTGGAGACCGAACACAGTCCACGGGAGTCCGACTCCCTGCTCGACAACCTAATGAACGATCCGCACACTAAACAATTCATAAGAGACAGACGCATTTCACCATCAAATCAACAGGGAGAAACAAGAAATTACATTCTGACTTATGGAAATGCAGCCTCATTTCTGTATTCTGACATTAGTTTCATAATATTATGACCACACGTGTTCTGGACAGGTTTCATGAGATTCACGTCTATCATTTTCATGCAAAACCGTCCCATCAGGAGATGTGGACAGTCTGACAGTGCTTGTTAATGTCAAAATGATTGAGATGGCCAATCAAATCAAAGAAAGCACCAGCAGGCTTTACCGTCCATTACAGGAATAGTTCACCCAAACATGATCATTCTGTCATGATTCACTCATGTCATTCCTTCTGCGAAACACAAAAGAAGATATTTTGAAGAATTTTGGTAACCAACCGTTCCCATTGACTTCCATTGAGTTTAAATTCCAAGTCAATGGGAACTGAATATATTTGGTTACCAAAATTCTTCAAAATATTTTCTTTTGTGTTCTGCAGAAGAAAGAAACATACAGGTTTGGAACAACATGAGGATGAGTAAATGATGAATGAGTAGTAAAACATTTCATATTTAACAACGTAAACAACATAAATGTTAAACGATTGACAGTAATATTCAGTGATCCAAACAACTGAACTTTTTTGTCAAAAAATCCGCCGTTTTGATTTTAAAATGTATCATTAGGTGATTCATGTAGTTCATAATTGACTGTTATGAAACAATAAACATTAACAAAGAGGTTTTACCATATTAGGCATACAATTAAGAGTGCATATTTTAGGGAAAAAATAGTTGAATTTAATTACAATAAATTATAATTATTTTACTGTTCTGTAGTTTTTCTTCATTGTCTTAATCAATCGTTTAATTTCTTTAAAAAAAAAAAACATAAAAGACCCGCTCCCCCGAAAGGTTGTCATTATTCATCAATATACAGTATACGTGACTTTAGGGTGTGCTATTTAAATAAACTTGCCTTGCCTTGCCTACACTGTGAATTTTTTTTGTTGGTTTACCTTAAAAAAGTAAACTACCTGGTTGCCTTAAAAATTAGAGTTAATTGAAATTAAACAATTGAGTAAATGCAATGAAGGAGATTGGTTTAATCAATAGAAACTCGAAATATTATGTTATCTGAACTACATTAATTATCTAAGTTGATTTGACAAAAGATAAAAAGTTGTGATTACAAATAATGAAATTAATTTTTTTATGCATATGATGCTACCTTAAAATCTGGCTAAAATAACGTGCCTTTTGAGGAAAACGATTAATTTTAAGCCCTAGGTTTTGGAAGAGAGCAACACTGGTCTCTTCAGCGAGAATGCAGCAGAATTCATCCAGGTGTATTTTTAGTTGGTGGAGGTAAAAATTCTCTAAACTCCACGACTGAGGTGAGCTGGATTCAGTCTAATGGATTCGCCCGACCCATTGAGCCTCATGAAGTGACACTAACGCGCTTTTACTACACAGTCTGCATTCACACACTCACTCAGGCCGTGTGTGTGTAAGTGGGCCAGACTGTTTGGAAGGGCTAAGAGTCTCAGTGTCAGAAATCATTTTCTCATTCTGCGTTACCTTCCTGTCCTGCGTGATCCTGATAAAGAAAGTCCCTCAGCGTGAGTGAAGCCAATCCCACCGTGCCACTAAAACCCAGCGCGCTGCAGAGAAACACACATGCTTAATGCAATATGGCATTCATGAAACACACAGAACACACAGTCCCAGCGGTGGAAACCTGAAGGCTGCTAGTTCAATCTCTGACAGAAAGAAAACTTTCTGCAATTAAAAAACAAAACTTTATTTTATTTATTTTATATACTGTTTTAAAAATGAGGACGACCCGTTTTTTTGTCAGGTTTAGCTCACTTCTGCGTGCAAATTTGTCCCCAAAGTACGGTTCAGTAGGTGTATGCAAACACACGCGCGCAGAAATGTCTGTTTCCATCAGCAGACAATATTTATGCAGATAATCACCTATTATCTGTCATTCTCTGGATGTCGTGATGTTATCGTCCTGGAGCGCCACTTTTAAAATAGAGACGTGGTGAGTAACGCAGACGTGTTGTGTGTAGACACGAATAAAACCAGCGCAACATCATCAAACTTCTACAGTGTGTGGTTGTTTTGTTTGGGTTTGGGAAAGTTTGTAGAGGCAGGTGTGCGTGTGCGTGTGAGTGTGTGTGTGTGTGTGTGAAGCTGTTTGACACGACGATCTGAGAGCGCTGTCTGTAAGCCTGGATAATTACCCTCCACCTGTCTCTCTCTCCACCTGACTGCCTGACAAACACACTGCGGTAACATACCACCTAAAACATGTCACATCTGACAACACACACTACCTATCGGTCTATCTACCTAACTATCAGTCAGTCTGACTACCTGTCTGTCTGTCTACCTAACTATCAGACGGTCTGTCTGTCTACCAACTTGTCTGTCTACCTATCTACCTACATATCTTTCTACCTACCTGTCTGTCTGTCTGTCTGTCTGTCTATCTACCTACCTACCTACCTGTCTATCTACCAACCTGTCTATCTATCTACCTACCTACCTATCTGGGGTGCGTTTCCCGTACAACTATATAGCTCGCTGCTTAACTACCATAGTACGATGCATCGTTGGAGAAATCAACTAGCTAGTCACGACTGTTTCCCGAAACCGTATGTCGCAAAGTATCGTTCAACCACGTTGGTTTATGACGTCTCGCGCGTGGTGGACTAATAACTTATTTTAATTAATCTGTTTGAGATCGAATTAACGCTAGATTTTGTCAAGTTACAGACATGGCATCTGAAGACCATTTAAAAATTTTCTCAGTTATTTTGCTTTATTACCAGACTCAATATTTGGCTCGTTCTTACGTAGTTGAGCACGTTCGCACATGCGCAGTCTTCAAAAACGGTGCTTTAAATCTCTTGGAAAAATAAAAGACGTAAATTACATTTGTATGTATTCTAAATAAATAATACGGGTTGTACTGAATGTCAGCTTGCTTATTTAGCTAAAGGTAAGGATTTATTCAGTCTACATCTCATGTAAACTAGAAACTATGCTTCTAACCACAGCTCGAGGGCTGTCGTTCCAACCACACAAGTTTGCGATGCTGTTTGCGAACGTTCATTGGAACGATGGTTTCGGGAAACACCAAATCGTTGAACTGCTGATAACGACGGAACTTGCGATCATAGTTGGCTAACGATGCTTTCGGGAAATGCACCCCAGTCTGTCTGTATGTCTATCTACCAACCTGTCTGTCTACCTATCTACCTACCTATCTGTCTATCTACCAACCTGTCTGTCTACTTATCTACCTACCTACCTGTCTGTCTGTCTGTCTATCTATCTACGTAACTATCAGTCGGTCTGTCTATCTACCAACCTGTCTGCCTGCCTACAGTAGCAACCTACACGTGTCTGTCTGTCTATCTATGTATTTATCTGTATGACTACTTTTCTTTCCATCTATCTCTCTGTCTATCTACCAACCTGTCTGTCTGTCTACCTAGATTCCAGTATGTCTGTCAATCTATGCATGTATCTGTCTGACTACCTACTGTAGCTTTCTACCTCTCTGTCTATCTACCAACCAACCTGTCTATCTATGTATTTATCTGTCTGATTACCTGTCTGTCTATATACCTACATACCTGTCTCTGTCTGTCTGTCTGTCTCTGTCTGTGTATTTATCTGTATGACTACATATCAGTCTATCTACCAACATACCTGTCTGTCTGTCTGTCTGTCTATATATCTATCAGTTTGACTACTTATCAGTCTATCTACCAACCTGTCGGTCTGTCTACCTACCTACCTACCTACCTGTCTGTCTGTCTGTCCATATATCTATGTATGTATCTGTATGACTATATCAATCTATCTACCAACCTCTCTGTCTGTCAACCTACCTACATTTGTGTCTGTCAATCAACGTATTTATCTGTCTATCTTCTACCCATCCATCCATCCATCCATCCATCCATCCATCCATCCGTCCATTCGTCCGTCCGTCCATCCGTCTATCCATCCATCCATCCATCCATCCATCCATCCATCCATCCATCCATCCATCCATCCATCCATCCATCCGTCCATCCGTCCATCCATCCATCCATCCATCCATCCATCCATCCATCCGTCTATCCATCCATCCATCCATCCATCCATCCATCCGTCCGTCCGTCCGTCCGGGTCAATTTGTCCCCATTTCAGAAGATTACAGAAAAATAGAAGCATCTTCACCTCAATATCAGAAATGAATCACTAGACAAAAAACTTTTCTAGAGCGCCGACTTGTTGAGATCTGAAAAGAGTGTCAACAGACCGTCTTCTTTCTGCGGTACACATGCTCAAACTTTTTAATGACCAAACTCCAGCTGGAGCGTGTAGAGGCCCAGTGAGGTGTGTGTGAGGCGAGCAGGAACCTGACCGGGCGGCTGGCGCTCTTCACAGAAGACGTGGAGGAGCAGCGTCTTCTAGAAGCTCATTAGAGGAGCCCATATGTCGGGAGCGAGAGAGAGTGTGAGCGTGTGGGTCTTCGTTTTCATGTCGCACGCACCCGTACTCGCCTGCCACTTCATGCTCCGCAGCGGCACAAACACTTTCATCTGTAAACGTGATGTGTTATTATAATTGAGATGCGACCGCCAAGATGTGGTGACATTTAGCGCCTGATCAGAACGTTTGCAACGGTTTCCCCTGCAGACTTTACATGCAGCAATTCAGAGCTGTAATTAGAGAAGAGAAGCTCCATCCATCCAACCTAACAGAGGAGAGTGATTTTTTTGGGACGCTCGTTTGCAGTTGCATAAATAAAACGAGGGAATAAATCACACAACTCTTTTTAAAGTTGCTCCAGTTTGGTTGCGGCTCAGAGATTTTGCCATCTGCCTGGGCAAGCATCAGTAAAGCCTGTCAACCTTCAAACTTCAAGGATTTTTTGATTTTTCTCAAACTTTTGCTTATCTAGTTAAAATTTTATGAATTTAAAATAATTTTAATCCTAGTTCCTTACATTCCAATTTGTAATTTTGCATCCTGTCTGCTATCTCAACTCAAATTCAGGAATAGAATTGGAATTTAAAGTCATTCTCAATTAAATTCTGAATGTTGCACAAGCGTGGTAAACCGGTACAGTGGCTGCTATAAACATGTTTACCATTAACTTGAACTAACTTGCTTGTCAGGATACCTTGTACACATGAATGTTTCTGTCCAGACCAATAGAACTGTATAACTGTCAGACAACCACAGCCAATCAGAATATATGATGTGTAGAATGGAATTATGCGGAGCTAGATTCAGACCAATGAGAAGTCACGGTGGGCGGGGCTATGCAGCACAATACTGCAAAAAAAAAAAAGAAACTGAATGAGAACTGTTATGGCATCTAGCTTAAATAAAATCATTTAAAGTTTGTTTTTTTGCCTCATGCAACCTGCAAGCTGTTCTTCTGCACACAAACCTGGAGTAAATAAGTGTCTCGATGTGACTGAGACGAGAGGAGGAGTGAGAGGAGATTATGCTAATGAGTGATTCAGAGCTCGACCTCTGTCCCTCCTCCACGCATGTCATTAGTCCCTCGAGTGATCAACACATTACACATGAAATCAAGCAGCGCACCTCCTCTGCTCTTTCAATGTGTGTGTGTGTGTGTGTGTGTGTATACTCTACTAGTACTTGGGTCTCTGAGGGAAACACCTGCTTGTGGGGAAACACCCTCTTTCCACACACACACACACACACACACACACACACACACACACACACACACACACACACGAAAGTCTCCTGCTTTTCTTCCTCTTCTGATTTTTTTCATTTCCTCCACTGGCTCGAGCTAACTGGCTTTCCCTCAGAAACCGAGAATGGCTCATCCGATCGAATCCCCTCAACTGCCAATCACTCACACACACACACACACACACACACACACACACACACTTCTCAATCACGAGTAAACCTCAGCGAGATGCTCATCGGCCGCAGGAGGAGAAGCATATGGACAGAGAGAGAGAGAGAGAGAGAGAGAGGGGGGGGGGGGGGGCAAGGGCTGTGTAATATTGCTACAAAACATTATATATAGAATATTTAGAAATTTAAAATATATACAATTAATTATAATACATTAAATATTAAATAATATAAAAGTATAAGTTAATTTTAAGTTAAGTATGTATACAGGTTAAATTATAGGTATTAATACATTTATTTTATTGTAATAATACAGTATATAATACATATTTTCTATATTTAAAAAAAAAATGTTTTCCTATGATGGCAAAGCTGAATTTTCAGCAGTCATTACTCCAGTCATTACTATGCGTTTTATTACGCATATATTTAATATGTAATAAAATATTAGTGTCTTTCTTATTTATTTATTATGCAAAAACAAAAATGAACAAAAAACCCGTCCCTATTTATTATTATTGTGAATATTTGATTTGACCACTCAGTCCTACATTGAATGCTGTTGAAAAGCAAACAGAAAAAGTTTCATTATTAATAGTTTTTGGTGGCATGTTGGGTCACAGAATGTGTGTATCAGTGTGTGCAGCATAAAACAGTAATTATACATTTCCAAATCCAGTTGAAGGTGCTTTCTCATGATAAATCATTCATGTTTTTCCATAAATGGCCGCTCTGTTAGCGAAGTGTTTCCAGCACACTGAGGTCGTCACAGTCCCTGATAAAACAAGCAAGAGTCCAGACCACCGTGCAGGAACATTAAAGACACTGGAAACTAAAACATACTGCATATACAAGCCATTTTTTTTTATTCTTCACTTCTGTGTCGACTTTTCATTTTGCTGATGAAAGCAAAGGCTACATAATATAACAGATCATTTACATAATCCAATCAAACCCAAATAGATCAAATCTAATCCAACTGAATATTCAATTTTTACTAATAATACATACAATCACATCACATTACAGGATGCCTGAATCTTACATATGAAATAAAGTTGAGTTTATAGAGTAAGGTACCAGAAGATTTCACGTAGGTTTCTCAAACCAGTCAGATCCAGTGATCAGTGATCATCCACCACATACACAACACTGGTTTTCCACCGAAAACCAATCAGAACGGAGCTGTCGCTGTCTGATGTGTACAGCGACATGAGGCCACACGTTTAGAGAATGTGTGTATCTGTACACACACACTTTGAGGTGTTCACTGTGCCAGTATAGAGTGTGTTGAATGTGTGTGTGTGTGAGTGCAGATAAACAGCTGGCTGCTGTACACACCGGACAGTCTGTCTGTGGCTCTTATCTTCAAAGAGTCAGTGAATCGCTCTAGGCCTGCGACACGCGCCAACTGACCCAGTCAAACCAGTGCCAACCTGGACTGAACGAGACGCCCGCCAACCCTTCAGACTGCGCTAACAAACACACAGTGCTCTAGTCAACCCTGTTCACACTCACAGTGATCGAATCATATCAGAAGTGAACTTCACTGTCACGTCTAGCAACTCGGAGTTCAACTCTGCTCAATGAGAATATAATACAATTATATTTTACATTTTATAATATATATAATTTTTTTATACATAAAATTTACAATATATATACAAACAATATAATTATACTATATTATATTTTAAATATATTAACTATACATTACAATAGCATATATTTTATTTATACATATAAATATAAAATAAAGAAATATAATAATAAACATAAAACTCTTTTTTATTTTTCAATATATAAAAATGTATTTAAAATATTATACTATATAATTTTTGATATATAGCCTATATATGATATATATACACACACACACAGGTGAAACTAAAAAAAAAATTTATATGGTGCAAAAGTTAATTTATTTCAGTAATTAAACTTAAAAGGTGAAACTAATATATTATATTATATTATAATAAATTAACTTTTGCACGACATTAATATTTTTCGAGTTTCACCTGTGTGTATATATATATATATATATATATATATATATATATATATATATATATATATATATATATATATACAGTATATATTATGAGTGATTACCGTAATCAATTTGACAGCACTAATTTAAATAAAATATATAAAAAATATATATTTATAAATATCAACATTTTGTATAATACTTTACAAATCAAAATACATGTAAATAATTGAAAGGGTTAGCCCTGTCCACAAAAACAGACAGATCTGCTGCAGCATTAAAGACTTTAGAGCGGTTTACACGCATACACACTCTGTCATAGCGCTCATGACATGACATGAATAATGTAAAAGCATCCAGTAACAAAGACAGTCTGTCCAAAACAGACACTCCACACAACAGAATCCATATCAATCACCTTGGGCCCTTAATTTATGCTAATGTCATGCAAAGCCATTGCAGCTGATAGGTGGCTTCTTGCATCAGCAGCGCGACTTCCAGAACTATCCAGAAACTTCAGCTATTTGATGTCATCTTTATGAATGCATGCACCTCTGTGGCATTCAATGGAGAAGCCCAACACGTCTAGCACATCACATCTTTCACTAAATTAGGCATTTTACCATCAGCAAGGGCTTTTCTGTCCCTAAAGAAAGACAGACCTATAGATCATCCAACCTTTTTCTATCTTTTCTGACCCCAATTTCATCCCAGTGACCCTCTTCTCGTTGGCTCTGTGAAGCCCTCGGCCTCTTTTCTGGTCTCTGACAGATATTGTGGCGTAGTGTGTGAGAGAGGCGTGTCATTTAGTCTGCGATGGGCTCAATAGCAGCTCTCAAAGCTTCCATCAGCGGCACAAAGGCTGCCTGCTGGGGATTTCCTCTGAAAAGGTTCCTGCAACAACACTTCTGATGAATAATACAAAACTGGAGAACTTGCCCAGGTCTTGGTGGACTTTTCTTGTCACAGAAACATACAGTGGCCCAAAAAATATCATGTAAAAATGGATTGAGGTCTGTCAAAATCACACGCAGAACGTACTGCATCCCATAATCAAAAGAAAATATATATATATATATATTTTGCAAAAAGAAACAATTAATGGTCCTAAAACTAGGTTCTAAATACCGTTGGTCTTCATTTTAAACTACATCTATAATGTCAAAAATATAAGAAATTATATTTTGTATAAAAACCAAGCCTAAAAAATCTTAGATTTTCATAAAATATTTTTTTTTTTTACTCCTAACAAACGTCTTTTAATTCAACATTTAGCTTGAAATTTTGGGGGGACAAATATATAAAACATTTCTCTTTAAAAATTAGTTTTCAACATGAAAATGATATTTTGCATAAAAAAAAATGTACATAAAAAAATGATAAATGGTCATAAAAATAAAGCTAAAAATATTTTGTCTATGGTTTCACTCATAACAAACATATTTTCATAATTTTTTTTAACATAAGTCCCACATGCTTTGATATTTTGTATGTAATATGACATTCAGACATCTTTTCATCCAATTTTTTGCTTGGAAATTGAAAACAAAAAAAGGATCTCACTTGCTTAATGACATTCAGACATTAGAAAAGACTTTTCCCCCAAAATATATATATATTTTAAATAATTATGCATTAAGAAAATTAAGCATAAAGATTGTAGACGGTCCTCAAAATATTATTAGTCTTTATTTTAAACTATATCCATTATTCTACTCCTAACACACATATTTTCCCCAAAAAAATTGTTCAATTGAAATTTGAACTTTAAAATAAATCATACATGCTTCCGTTTTCTGCATGTAATTCATTTTTAAGAGTGACTTTAGTATCAAAACCCTCTCAGGGCCTCTAATGTGAGAGACGAGTATGAAAACATTCAGTCTTTGAAATCTCCCTAAACATGCAGGAAATCTTTGCATGTGACGTCTCATGGAGCGTGAACGCTTCGAAATCAGATGTGTGTGGATTAGAGGAGCGTCTCTGAGCTCCACGGAGCCTGTCAGGTTGAGAAGGCCGAGCACAAAGCGTGTGATTTCAATATGAATGGTGCGGTGGAGGGAAGGACACGGCTCTCGCAGTGGGGTGACTTCCCTTCTGAGCCGCGTTCTCCATCACAAACACACACGCGTGCTAAAAACACACCACAACTTCTGCATGCTGACAAGCAAAACACTTCACTTTCATATCTGCACTTCATGAACATGTCAAAGAGAGGATCGCTGCAGAGATGAAATGTTAGGGGACCTATTATACCCCCTTTCAAAGTCTTGTTTTTGGGGTCTACTAGAATAGGTTAAAAAAAGCACACATTATTTTTCACATATTCTCCATTGTTGCAGCTCGTCTCTTCCCAGTCTGTCAGTAGCCGTGTTAACATTACCCTTCAAATTGCGCAATTGAAAATACGCTTAATGGAAACACGTCAATTTCGCAAAAACGCCCATTTATCTTAAAAAAGTTTTTACGCTCACATGAGGTGCTTTTTCACAAATGGAAACAGTTTTTGCACATTTACAGTCACCTGATGTAGATGGTGCGGTGCATTTTGGACAGAAGACGAGACAGAGTTCTTTATTAAATTGATAAAAGACATAAGAATTACAGGAATACTGGATTCTTAACCTCAAAGAAATGCCACAATCACGAGCTTGAAGCAGAAATAAAGGAGAAACACCCAGAAACACCTCATGTGAGCCGCTCACAGGGATCTTTGCTTGCCATTATTGCTTGGATAACACGTCTACGTCTCAGTGACTGGGATATATATAAACCATATCAACCTACCATCCTGACCGATCGCGAGAGAAAAAAAAAAGGCGTTATATCGGTTAATGGAAACGCCATCATTTTGCAATAGTTTTTTATCGAAATTTAGAATAAATCGCAAAAGTTTTGCGCAAATCTGTAATGGAAATGCGCCTAGTAACGCTCTGTTTAGTTCCTGTCTCTATGAAGCCTCTCCTTCAAGCACAATGTGCTCTGATTGGTCGGCTGGACCAGTGTGTTGTGATTGGTCAGGCACTTTGAACGCATGGGGAATGTCACATCCCTTTCACACTACTAACTGAACTCAACCAGGCCTACCCTTTATTTGGCATATGCCCTTAGGCGGGAATTATTTAAATGAGGGATATTGTGACGTGTTCGTTCCCGGAAGAAAACTACAGATTTTTGTAGCTAGGAAGGATCGTGAAACTAGTCTAACAACACACGCTTTAGGAAGATTTATGAGTAATAATAATTGCATTAGAGACATTGCAAATATATTGTAATTATTTAATATGTACCCAGTGGAATGCTTTACAGACTACTATTTTCCCTAGGGTTGCATTTATATATATATATAAAATAAAAATTATATCAGTAGTGCGATTGACAAATTGTGCAGGGTGCTGTAATTAAATAAATATATGCGTGTCATTTACACGTGCAGTTCATGATACAGTGCTTCAAGGTCTAGTTTACTGTAATTCAAGCCCTTCTGAGACCTTCTGACAACAAGTCTAAATAAAATCTTGATGGAACAAATAAAGATGTAAATATTAGTATTGTAATTTTACAGTAAAGTAAATAATCACCATAAACTCACTGGTCTTGTAAAGACTAAACTCAAGTATGAACACACAAAAGTTTTTCTTCTTCTTCTTCTAAAACTCATTCAGCCCTAAATGGATTTAGCACTTAAAGTCTTTAAAGTAAAAATTATTATTTTTTGGCTCTTTTCAAAATTATTTTCTATGCAGATGCACTGCACAACAAAATCACCCCAATCCTTCTAGAATGCATGGCTGCGTCCAAAATCACATACTTCCCTACTATATAGTAGGCGAAAAAAACAGTATGTGACAAAAGAAGTATGTCTAATATAAAAGAGTAGACAAAAAGCACCCGGATGACCTACTACTCCCGATGTGTGCATACGATGGACACTTTACTATCCCATGAGGCCATAGGAGAGGACCAGTGAATGGCAGTGAAGTGACGTAACTGGTCACATGATAATGACAACATGGCAAATGTAGTACAACCGAGTTATATTCATACTACATACATACTTTTTTAGCTTACTTTTCTAACTTATTCAAAATAACACCTTATTCGAGTTATTCAAGTCATCTGGTGCAACTTCCTGTATTCTGTCATATCGTCCCCTTGGAATTATAAGGTTCTATCTGACATTTTTGTCAAAATTGAGTTATTCACATATTCTTATTCTGTGACAACTTATTTACATTATGTGATGTTGTTTTTTAAGTTGTGTACATTTTGGAACTTTTTATTTCGAAAATTAAAAGGTTATTTCTACACAGTCGAATGGAATCCAAAAACTTTAAAGCTCAATATCTCAAAACCAGTCAGAATGCAGATAGAACCTTATAATTCCAAGGTGGCGATATCGCAATACATATCGCAGAAAAACAAATATCGCAATGTCAGTTTTTTCCAATATCACGCAGCCCTGGTTTTCCCCATCAACACACACACACGCAGGACTCTGCACACATTTGGTCCATCTGCCGCACGTGGAGCCCCTGAAATGACTCTGATGAGTCTCGTTGTCTCCTCCTCTGTCATTATTGGGTGTTATTCTCTAATGCAGACGGGTTGCAGAGGTCCGCAGCTTCCCGGGGCTCCGGCGTAAATCTCCCAGAGCACCTGCCTGTAATTTGACTGCTAATCCCTGTGAGCGGGGCCTCCTTCCCTCCGTCACTGCATTACAGCCATTATGAGCTTTAGCCAGCCACATGACATGCTCTCGTACACACCGCAAATTAAATGCAAATACAGCCATTCTGGACATAATGAAAATGACCTTCGCTGCCCTGCAAGAGTGAATCAGACGCTGATGCATGTGTGGGACGACAGACTAGTGCATTGGTTTATCAATGACTAATGCTGTTATCTAAAGAGGGCAGTGGCAGATATGGGCTAATGCAATGTTTAATCATAGCAATGGAGATACACACATACTGTATACACTGAAATTCAACACTTTTTCACACTTACATATTCTCAAAATTCAATAAAATAAATGGAAACACAAGTTTCTCTCTCAAAACATTACATAGTACTTTTCGTATTTATTTTCAACACTATATCTATCATTGTACTCACTCTAACAAACATTTGAATTACATTTTTTGCTTCTAATTTTAAAATTGAAATTTAAAAATATATATAAAATAACCCATTTGCTTTTGACAATGAAAACATTGATTCTTGTATCATAATTTGGTTGAACTGACAAACAAACTAAAAAATTTCACATAACTACTATGTTGCAAACATCAGTTCAAATGTTGATTGCATGCTGTTTTTAATCAATTGTGTGCACTGAATACTTTACAATATGCAATAAACAACATGCTAGTGCCGTTTCAAACATCACCAGAGAGCGTCGAACCATAAGAGCGTCTGGAGCATGGAGTGTCGTACCTGTTTGTGTCCCGGCGGGCGCTCGTCCAGGTCAGTGTTTGCTGTTCGACGTCCCTTTGCCGTGACTGTTGGTCTTACTGCACACCTGGATGCTGTCGCCAGATTCAGGCTGTAACTTAACGGTCGGAACGGTGAAGATAGAAGACACTGAAAAACAACGACAGATTCAGTCTGTGAGTCTTTATGTGACATCTATGAAAACCTCTTTGACAAAAGACAATGTAAAATATAACATCATCATGTACAAGTACAGAAAGGGAGGGGAAAACAATAGTATTGTGATGATGATGATGATGATAAGAAAAATATTGTTGAAAATAAGGAAATCAATAACTGAGAAATTCAAAATAGATCCAGAAAGAAATGATGAATCAAACTCATTCCTTTTTCTATAGGTATTTAAAATAATTATTGAAAAACAGTTAATTCATGAACCAATCCAACCAGCATTGATATAACCACATTATAAACATTGATTTAAAACAAGAAGAAAAAAAAAAGATTTAATTAAATATCCCATGAAGTGGTGTGAACTATATATGGGGAATTTTATGACAGTTGTGTTGAGAAGAATAAACACTACAGTAAACCAGGAACAAACTGCATGAGGCACTGACCAATATCTATTCATAGATAAACAAGAATATATAATATATACAGTATTTCATAATTAATTCATAAAGCCGTTTCTACTGCATTATATTCCTGAGGAACCAAATGTCACTATCTCAGATTCACACACACCAGAGTCAAACGCTATTTAGTTACTGCATTCAAGAAGCCAGTGACCCTGTAAAGCTGCTTTAAACCCTGATAAAAACAACCATTATTGAACATCTGACACCAAAACTCGAGTGTTATCCGTCATGCTCCCACTGTAACCGTTTCATTGTGATAAGCTCAAAACATCACAGATGTGTTCGTCACTTCAGAAAGACCCAGAGATGTAGTGTGTCAAAGTACACACACACACACACACACACACACACACACACACACACACACACACACACACACACACACACACACACACACACACACACACACACACACACACGTATTGTATACTATTGATTAAAACCAGTATGCAATCAACATTTGTTTGTGTATATACAGGTATGTACAGTATGTGTGTAACTAACATACATACTATATATACTATAAATAAATATATGCGCAACAGTACGAATTTGCTATAACAAGCAGCACTAGTCAAGATAAATATGAGACATTTCATTTTACGCCATAAATCCTGCTGCATTTTCCGTATCAATCAAAGCCGGAGCTGAAATGTTAATTACTCGTCCAGCTTCCCCCAAACAGCAACCGTTCTCTTTTGTGATTGAACCGCAAGCGTATATGAAACAACAGAATTAATTTTCCCTTCATTCTTCTGCTTGAAAAGCGGCGCTGCGCTCTGTGCGTCAAAGATCCGCCTCCACGACTGAGTCCCGCCTTCCTCCCGAACACAACCTGCTGTGAGCTGATAACAGGATTAATTCAGCTCCGACTCCTAATCTGTCAAATTAAAAACCTCATTCTCGTATTCAAATGACTTGCCCGGCGCTTGTCTTCCGCAAACGCCTGTTTTCTGTCGCGCATAACATATGTAGGACTAAATGTGCCTGTGCTGCAGTTTTGTCTGTCTACTAGCCGAGGCCTGAAAGAAGATCAGCGGCTGTGGCGGTCTCACGTGTGGATTATGGATACGCGTCACGTTTAGACATGACAAAAGGCCTTGAGGTCTTTTAAAACCCCAAACCAGCCAGAATGACCCGAGTCATCAGCAGCAGCTCGATGCTTCAGCAAGTGTTGAACACGAACGCTTTATTAAAGTCGGCATGAAATGGAAGTTGCCTATCCCTATCCTTCTTGAACAGAAACAAATGTAGGGCGAGGTTTGATTCTGTACATGTGTTTGCTATTGGTGGATCTCATGTGATTGACAGGTTGCCCCGCCCTCACGCCAGTAAACACATCATCAGAGAAGATAAAATAGAAGATTATGACTAACAAACTGCCGACTGCGCAGTATACACTGTGCACAGGCTACTGGGCTTTAAACAGGCATAATAATGAAAACCACAGCTGCAAACTTCACTGTACACTAGATCTGATATATAACATGTGTGAAAGTGTGACATATGTAGTCGTAAATAATGAAAAGGAGAAATAAAGACTTAAATAAAGTTTGATTAGACGGCCATAGAATCATTAAGAGACGGATATGACTGAAATGGTGATAGATACACAGACAGACAGAGAGAACGACAGAGAGAACGACAGACAGACAGACAGATAGATAGATAGATATGTAGATAGATAGATAGATAGATAGATAGATAGATAGATAGATAGATAGATAGATAGACAGACAGACAGACAGACAGACAGACAGACAGACAGACAGACAGACAGACAGACAGACAGACAGACAGATAGATAGATAGATAGATAGATAGATAGATAGATAGATAGATAGATAGATAGATAGATAGATAGATAGATAGATAGATAGACAGACAGATAGAGACAGACAGACAGACACACAGACAGACAGACAGACAGACAGACAGACAGACAGACAGATATATAGATAGATAGATAGATAGATAGATAGATAGATAGATAGATAGATAGATAGATAGATAGATAGATAGATGTGAAACTCGAAAAATGAGATATCGTGCAATTCAGTAACTCAACTTAAAAGGTGAAACTAATATATTATATAGACTCATTACATGCAAAATGAGATATTTCAAGCCTTTATTAGTTATAATTTTGATGATTATGGCTTACAGCTTATGAAAAACTTTTCACAATATTCTAATTTTGAATTTGGGGTTTTCATAAGCTGTAAGCCATAATCATCAAAATTATAACAAATAAAGGCTTGAAATCTCTCACTTTGCAAGTTTATGTAATATATTAGTTTCACATTTTAAGATGAATTACTGAAATAAATGAACTTTTGCACGATATTACAATTTTTCGAGTATCACCTATAGATAGATAGTCAGATAGATATTAAAAATGGATCGAAACAAATTAAAAAAATGATATGTATATGAATAAAAGGATAGAGTATTATAAACTACTATAAAAAGTATTATTATTATTGTGTGCATTGTGCTCTGATTATGTACTACACACTTTTGTACGGCATTATGTACTTTTGACACATGTAGTGGGTACATTTATGGAGTGCATGCATACTGCAGAATGAGTGTGAGTAGTACGGTCCAGCAGTGTGTCAGTGTGCAGTCAGTACTGCAGTGATGTGATGCGGGGGACTCACTGTCAGACAGTTCCCAGAGTCTCGGGGGCAGATGGACGAAGTACTCGTGGTGGAGCGCCGCCTGGGCCGAGACACGGTTCTTTGGGAAGCACTGGAGAAATCTGGAAGCCAGCTCTTCAGCATGATCTACATAACCCAGCCTGCCAACACACACACACATATTTAAACATACAGATGATACAGTGCCAAGATCACCACACACACACACGCTCACTGCTCGCATCTCTCTGTCAGCTTCACTCCCGCTGACGTGCGGCTGGAAAAATGTTTGTTGACTTTTTTGGAGTGGAAAATGCAAAGTGAGTTTTCACCCTCAAACGTCCTCTAAACTGCAAAGACAAAGACCGACACACACACACACACACACACACACACACACACACACACACACACACACACACACACACACACACACACACACACACACACACACACACGCATTCTGCACTGCAGAACAGACACACACATGAACACACAGCAGATCTTTAGATGAGTGTACAGATGTGCTGTGGTCTGTAAATTAAACCAAGATACTGGTAATGATTGTAGGATGGCAAAACTTACATGCATGATTTATATCACAATATAAGAAAGATGGTCTGACGTCACGGCCTTATTTATCTGACAATCTTTCTAGTCCAGTTTATAGTCTGGTATAACCGCCTTCTTACAGACTGTGTGATTGACATGTGAAGTGACCAATCACAGTTTGCTTGGTGTGTGTGTTGCTTAGGGGCGGTTTATCTGAAATAGCACATATGACAACAATAGACCAGTATGGATAAAAAAAAAAAGTAATTTAGCTTGCACTAAAAAAAAAATCAAAAGATTGGGGTAAATTTTTTGAAAGAAATTAATACTTCATCATGGATCCATTAAATTTATCAAAAGTGACAGTAAAGACAGTTATTAAATTACAAATAAATTATATTTCAAATAACTTTGATCATCGTTTTATTCATCAAAAAACCCTAGAAATAAAATCTCACCATTTCCACAAAAATATGATGTTTTCAAACTAGTATGAATACGATACTTATTATCAACTGTTTTAAACATTGATAATAATCCAAAATATTTCTTGAGCAAATCAGCATATTAGAATGATTTCTGAAGGATCATGTGACACTGAAGACTGGAGTAATGATGCTGAAAATACAGCTTTGATCTCAGGAATAAATTACATTTTAAAATATATTCAAATAGAAAACAGTTATTCTAAATTGTAATAATATTTCAAAATATTACTGTTTTTACAGTATTTTTTAAAATAAATTTTTACACTTTTCAGCAGTAGTGTAAAATCTGATTTTTTTTCCCATAAACCTGGATTATTTCACAGACAAAACTACGAAAAAAACTAATAATCAGAATATATTGTACAGTTTCAATCATGGATATCTAGATTGTGCCCCAAATAAAACCTCAAAAGATTCACTTTCAGCTCGACGACTGTCTTGGAAGAGCGAGTTAGTTAGTTAGTTAGTTAGTTAGTTAGTTAGCAAATGACTAAATGTAGCATGACTGACTGTAAACATGCTTGTATAGATATAATTTGTTCTGATGAAAGAAATGCTGTCACTCTACCGAGCTTTCATTTTGTCTAATTATGCTAAAGATAAATGACTGATGGTTTGTTTACAAGCATTCTCATGTTGCGTAGTGTGTTTTCGGGCCTGAGGCTGAATGTGTGTGTGTGTGTGTGTGTGTGTGTGTGCGCGCGCGTGGTGACTGAACTCCTGAACTATCACACACACTACTGCCAATGAAAAACCAAATGTAAAAAGCTACAAATGTGTGTGTATAATTAGGCCTCTGCAGCATTAACACATTAAAGAAACATTAAGTTTTCTCAGAGTTTCTGTCCACCAGCGGCACTTTCAGCACTTAAAAATGTGTGTGTGTGAAACAAGCTTGTGTACGAGTGTCTGTGTGATTAGACGGTAAAATCTATAGGCTTCTGTTTCTCATGCTGCTTCTGCTAGTTCAGATGTGGGTTAATCGAATGAGATCAGAAACTTCACAAAACTTCCTCTGATTATTAGGAAAAGACCAAGGTCATTATAGTTTTACATTTATTTTTAATTTTAACTTTAATAATATTAAAGTTTCAGCTGAAATGTCATTTGTTTAAATGGTTTTGACTGTTTCCTTGTTCCTGATGCACTTTACATTACTGTTCAAAAGTTTGGGTCAGTACGCTTTTTAATTTGGGGGGAAATGGTAACAATTTACTATAAGTTTATTAGTTAATGCATTAAAGGAACACGCCGACTTTTTGGGACTTTAGCTTATTCCCCGTATCCCCCAGAGTTAGATAAGTCCATACACACCCTTCTCATCTCCGTGCGTGCCGTAACTCTGTCTGACGCACCCACCGCTAGCCTAGCCTAGCACAAAGACTGGAGGTAAACGGCTCCAGCTAGCATACTGCTCCCAATAAGTGACAAAATAACGGCAATATTACCTCCAGTCTTTGTGCTAAGCTAGGCTAGGCTAGCGGTGGGTGCGTCAGACAGAGTTATGGCACGCACGGAGATGAGAAGGGTGTGTGTGGACTTATCTAACTCTGGGGGATACGGGGAATAAGCTAAAGTACCAAAAAGTCGGCGTGTTCCTTTAACTAACAATAAGCATTCCATTTCTTAAAGTATTTATTCATTTTTGTTAACATCAGTTAATAAAATACAGTTAATCAGCTCAGGTCCATTAAATAATATTAACAGATCGTTTACTATAAATAATGTATTAGAGAATGTTGAATTTAACATTAACTAAGATCAATAAATGCTTTAGAAGTAACATTGTTAGTTCATTTTGTTGTTTACTAATGTTAACAAATGTAACTTTACTGTAGCGTTACCGGATATTTGTAGTTTTAAAAAAGTGTCACACTGAAGGACTGTTTAAGTGAACCTGACTGCTCAGCAAAGTGTTACTGCTCAGATGTTGTTCTTTCATAGTTTTCATTTAAGGATCAACCTCATCTCAGATGTTTCTCCTAAAAGTATGAGTATAAAGCTATAAAAAATGTGATGTGAAATGAATTTAATGAGAAATGTCATATTGAGATTTTAATTTAGATTTGACTGAGCAGTTTTGGACATTGTCAAGATGTTTGCTGAAACTCAGGAGAAACATCTGAGAAGTGTAGATGATTTGAGCACAAGTCTCCATTTATGGTCAGTGCCGTGCAGGAGAAATAATTGAGATATTCAGAAGATTTCGAGTGATTTGCAACAGAAAATGGTGAAGAACCCTATGATACCCCTTTTCCACCAAGGCAGAGCTGGTGCTGGTTCGGAGCCAGAGCCTAGTTTCAAATCGGTTCTTTGTTTTTAGACCACCAAAGCACCAGCTCCGAACCAGTAAAAGTGGTTCTTAAGTAGCACCAAAACATTGCTGGGCTAGAAGTAAGAACCGCTTGCGTCAGGGGCTGGGGGCGGGGTTACCGTGACCAACAAGACGAAAAGAAACTTGTGACCGCCATTTTTGAAATAGCTGCTAATCGAGCTAATAGCTGCTCGATTGTAATCTCCGTCTATGCAAGTTACGGCGAGCTGCACGAACGCGTTTGATTCGCGTTTGTTGATGTAAGACTTGTTCGAGATGCATCGGAGCGGCGCGGACCGATCAGAGCTCCGGGAGTGTGTGGAGAACATACGACTCCTTGTGCTTTTGGATCGCTTTCGCAGTGCTTTGATGTCATGCGGCGATCGGTCTGCGAGAAGCCGAACCATCTCGAACAAGCCTGGTGTGTTTTTGCGTGGCGCTGCCGCGCTAGCGTTGCTGGGCAACATGAGATGTATACACAGTGACGTAAGATCTGGCTCTGTTGTGGCTCTCGAGCCTGTGGAAAGGCAAACCGGTTCTTAGAAGACCCGTCAGTAGAACCAACTCCGAACCGGCTCTAGCTCTAGCTCTGAACCAGCACCTGGTTCTTGCTGGTGGAAAAGGGGTATCAAACAGTGACGTTACAGCATCTAAAACACACTTTGCCATTCACACATAAGATCAATGGGTGTTATAAAAAGCTATACAAAAACACATAATAACAAATAGTTGTGGTCACTTACTTATTCCAGGCTTGTCTGAGTTTCTTGGGACTGTAGACAGTGAAGCGATCTGCAGATGAGAAACAAACAGATGAATAACTCCAAAACGGCATTTATTTAATAAAAAAATACAGTTAAATCAGTAATATTGTGAAATATTATTACAATTTAAAATGACTGTTTCCTATGTGAATATATTTTAAAACTCTTTATTTTTATAAAACATTTTAACTTTTATTTATTAACATTTCGATGTTGTCTTAACTGGCACTTTTGATCAATATAATGTGCGCTTGTGGAATACAAATATTGATTTATTAAAAAATAAAACTGTTAGTGACCCCAAACTTTTAAACAACTTTGGTCAGTGTGATCAAATAAATCAAGAAAGAAATTATATTCTGCACAGATGATATTCATTCATTATGCTGGATATTCTATTAATATTGTAAAATTGTTTTTATTTTTATATTTTCCATTTTAATTTTAGAAATTTTGTTGTGCGTTTTTATATAGTTTTTTTTCTTATTCAAATGTTGTCGTGAACTATCGTAACTGAAATCAAATTTTTTTTAAGGTAAAGTTTATTTTATTTCAAGTAACAAAATAATAATAACCTCTAAAGGTATTCCATTATACAGAAAATGTGTGTACTGCACACAGTAAACATCCTCTATACTCTTTGTTCTAGATGTCGATTCATTAGTTTGGCCTCCTGCGGACTGGATCAATACACACCGTCCGCTCGGGCATTCAGGTATGAGATATCACTCACACACACACACACACGCACGCACACGCACACACACACACACACACACACACACACACACACACACACACACACACACACACACACACACACACACACACACGCGCGCGCGCACACACACACACACACACACACACACACACACACACACACACACACACACACACACACACACACACACACACACACACACACACACACACACACACACACACACACACACACACACACACACACACACACACACACACACACACACACACAATCAATTCCCCTTATATAAAATAAAACCCAGCAGCTCCATGACCTGCATTTAAACATCCCAAATCACACAAGCAACCGCTAACACTTCATTAAGAGTGAGTATTCAAGAAGAATGGAATGGCATATTTGCATAGCAGAAAGCCCTGTGATCAGGTCTCGTATTATCTGATATACACTGCCGTCTCAGCTGGTCATAGTGTAGAAGAGCAGTAAACACTGTCCTCTGCTGCTACAACACTGAACTACACCTCTTCAACATTTATAGCTGATATTACGAAAGAAACTAAAGGAAAAACACACTGCTCATTTTTGAGCTATTTTGCTTCACAACATGTCTTTTGAAAATACACATTTAAGTTATTTCTGATAAATCGAAAACACCAAACACCAAATTAAACACCAAACTTTAGTTTTATTCCTATCTGTATTCTGAAGGTGTTTCTTACTGTATAATTTGCCTGATTTATATATATATATATATATATTTTTTAAATCCTAAAAACCTGGTGAAAATGTTTGCAATTCTTACTGCAATCAATCAAATGGAAATGTATGGTGATATCTATTGTTTTTTGTCTTTTTTTTTTACCCTATCCAACCTCAAGCCATTATGACTTTCAAAATGCAAATATAGCTTCATCCCAGAATAACAGCCTCTTTTACCTTAACCGATTAAATGTAGTGTTGATAGAGACTAACAGAGTGCTTTAAAAGTTTAAAAGTTGATGGTGTTTTATTGAGGTTTACTGTCTGCAAGGCTTCACTGGATGCTCAGTGTTTTATGAAGGTCACCTTGAGGAACATCAGAACTGGAGGATTGAGTTTAAGCTGTGTCTGAAACCGCTCCATACACACTTAAATAGTGCACTATTTGAAGGGAACAGCGATTTGTAGTGGTGTCCGAACCATAGTGGACGTTATTGAGTGCACTCATTCAATCCCATAATGCACCGCAATAACGAGTGTACAACCAATGTACACTCAACATCTAGAGAATACCCATAATGCACTGTGAGGATCACGCATGTCTCCAGAAGATGGCGCTGAAGCTGAATCACCCATATATTAATTTTCCAAAACCGCTGGTTCAGTGTGGCTACAACGTAATATCACACAGGTATAAAATCCTTTTTAATTGATTACATTGTGTTTAATTAAGGGATATACATGCTAGTTTTCACGACAGAGTTCAAGATACATCTTTTCATCACTACTGGAGCTGCCAGTTTGCTAAGTTTTAAGCGATTATTAAACAGCAAAAGTGGCAGAACTCCTTCTGGCGAACTCAGTGTCTGAACTTCACTCGTTTTCATTCACTCCTTCAAGTGGACTATATTAGTGGACTATATTAGTGGACTAATGTAGGGAACAGTGAATGAGGATATAGGGAACGATTTCAAACACAGCCTTAGATTTGAACAGCTCTTTAGTAGGCTATCTCTGCTTCAGTATCTGTGATCATTAGCATTACGGTTTATACCAGAACATTCCTCACATCTTGTTCATAAGGCCATTTATAAAAGATAAAATCATTGTGATATTACATTACATTAAAAAAGATTAAAATTACTACTCATATCATGAAATAAGATCATAAGAATCATATCATGATTTTGTTCATATCACCCACCTCTATCCCAACCTGTTCAGAATTGTTAAAGATTAAAGTCCCCCTGTGGTGAAAATCAAGCTTTTAATGTTGTTTATATGTCATGTGATGTTTTTAATAATATGCTTTAAGACAAACCATGTGCAAATTCATAAGTCAACACCTGAGTATTTTCTGCTTAAAAACTGCAGTGAAAAAAAGACAAAAAGACAAAAAACGAAATCGTTTGAAATCGTGCAGATTTAGCAATATATCGGGTATATGGTGTATATTACGATGTTATGATAAACTAGGCTAATGCCTTTTTACCACTGACGTTCTGAGTTGTTCAAATCGTTTCTGATGATTGTTAGAAGGCAGGCAGAGATGGCGAATGGGAACAGGGTTTGTGTAACATTAGCAACACATTATTATCTGTTTGATAACATAGTCAAGCAAAAGGCTAATCATATTAATTACTGTCATGTGTCCGACGTTGTAGAGAGCGATACGATTGGATTGTGCAGCGTTTACCTCAGTAAGTTGGCCGAGTGAGTGGAGGCGGGGCTAATTAGCATATTCATGAATCCGCATGTACTACATGAAGCAAGGGTGCAGAGTTACATTCAAGCTAATTTAAGGCATGAAGATTTTTTTCACGGGAAATGATTGACTACAGGGGGACAACGAATGTGATTGATAATGTGTTTTTTTTAATTAATTTATAAAACAAGGAATTTTAACTTGTCATATTATTCAATTACTATTACTGTTGTTTTAGTTTTTTGCTGTGGTTCAGTATTGGTTTCACAATATTATGGTATGGAAGTGTTGACAACAGAGTCTCCTCTGTGTGTTTTAATGAGTGTTAATGAGCTCCCAGAGGTCGTCTGCTGGCACACGGGTGGAGGACGAGTCAGTGTGTGTCATTTACAGTCGGATGAACAGGACTTTACCTGGTTTGAAGTGCGGGAGTGAGTGAACACCTGGCCACGTGTCCTCCGAGGGCGTCCCCAAAACCTGCACATCACAGAGAAGAAAGAAAGCTGAAGTTAGAGCGCAGACATCCATCCCACAGGGTTTTCCTGGACACCAGCAGGGCGGGACGTTTCATTCACACCACCGCTCACAGGCATAGGAGATGTTCAGTGCCAATAAACAAGTTTATTATGCACAAGTGTGTGTGTGTGTGTGTGTGTGTGTGTGTAGAGCAGCAGTGCTGGCGGGGGCTTTTTGAAGTCTAAAGCTTGTAAAGAGCACGACTCGATTAAACACCCTGTAATTACAGCCGTCAGACTCGATGAGCCGAACCGCTGAGACGAGCCTCAGAGAGAGAGAGAGCCTGTGTGTGTGTGTGTGTGTGTGTGTGTGTGTGTGTGTGTGTGTGTGTGTGTGTGTGAGTGTGAGTGTGTGTGTGAGAGAGAGAGAGAGAGAGAGAGAGAGAGAGAGAGAGAGAGATCACATGTGCAGATGAAACCATAAACCTCTGAATGTCTCTCGTCCCTCAGAACTCTAATTATCAGAATTATTTTAATTATTAGTTATTTTCTTTTAACCTATTTTTGTTCTCCTACACATTCAGAAGGTGTTTTCAGTTTGTTAACATTATCTGAAGAACAACTGAGTGGTGCTTGACTGTGCAAAACACTTGTCTTTAGCATTGATGGCCTGTTTATCTGCCTTCTCCTCATCCTGATGTCATATCCTGGAAACCAGCCGAACATCCCTCCAGGATTGCTCTGTGTGGTTTCTTTCTGTCTGGTGTGATGTAAAATCTTCTTATCTGTAGATGTGTGTCAGGTTCCTTCAATGAGTGCCTATGGGATTTTTACCTGGTGAAAATAGTGCATCTGATCACTTAGTAAAGTAGCAGCACACCTCTCCTCAAAAACACATGATTTGAAGAATCGTTCAAGTCTGGAGCACAAATTATGCCGGACAATGCACACAATCAGTGATGAGTTATTAAACTGCATTATTAAACTGTACAAATGACCTCACAGTCTTTATGAAGGATAAATCTGTCCAGCAGGGGGCAGTATTGAATTATGTTCAGTTTGATGAAGCGTAATTCTGTCTTTATAAGAACTTAAAAAAGCATGAAAAAAACATGAATAATTATATGCTGATTATCAGCTGGCCACAAGTTAATTAGTCTAGGTTTAAATCAATTATGTTTGTGCTGTTTTACAATCTTTATGAGTAATAATTCAATTGGAGCAGAATGCAAAACAACTTAATAGTATCTAAATACATTAAATGTCAACAACCAAACACAACAGCAGCATTCATCAAGTGATCCGCGATGACCCATGATCACACACACACACACACACACACACACACACACACACACACACACACACACACACACACACACACACACACACACACACACACACACACACACACACACACACACACACACACACACACACACACGTTCAGCTTTAAATCTAAGCTTTAGCTGACCTCCTTCAGAAACAAAGACATGAGAAATGCCCTGCGTCGCTGCGATCAGTCCACATTCACAGTCATGTACCTCTGTGATGAGAAATCTCTCTGAGAAACTGAGTCGAGTGTTCAGAAATCTCACAGGAACCGGCTTCAGTGCTGGAATAACAGAAAACTCTCTCTCTCTCTCTCTCTGTGTGTCTGTCTATCACGCTCTCAGAGAGCAAGACCCTTAAAACAACCTCCACTCAGGAGCAAAAGCAATCTGGAGTGAAATTTGTCTTCTATATTGAACACACATTGGGGGGAAAGATCGAGCCCTGGACATCAAACATCCAGCGCATGAATCTCTGAGAGCAGGTCACCTTGACATGACCACAGACACACACACACACACACACACAGGTTCAGTCCGGATCAAAATCAAAACTCACTCTTTTACTGTCTCACTATGTTCTTATTGTGAATGATGCATTGGTGCACGTTATTCTCACACTAGTGCAAAATATTCATGGAATGAAAAACTACAAAAACCCTTGACATACTGTACATACTGGTAACTAGGATTCCCATTAGCTTAGTGATGATATTGTAATTTTAACTATATGTTGAGCCAATAAGCTCCTGCATGCAGATTCATCTGTGAGTTTGTGTGCAGAAGTGAGCAATACTCCTCATTCTGACCAACCGTTGATGTGCTTCTGAAAGCATTTTTCTTGCACGCTTGCCTTTGGTTTGTGCACGAATGCATGTATATAAAAATTAAGCAAAAAAATGATTAACTAAATTAACTAGATTAACTTAACTTCAATTAACTAAAACTCATGGCAAAATAACATTCAATGTGTTCACTTGCACAATCTTACTATGCCTTTGACAACCAGACAACAACAACAAAAAATTTTATCTGGAAAATGTTAAACTGTTTAAGTAAAAAAATTAGTGCACAGATCTCTACACATTACTCCAATTTCATTCTGCATAAATTTGATCTGTTTATTCAATGCACAATTGCACATATAGTGTGTATGTCTGCTTATGCTTTGACATCACAACCAGAGAAAAATGCAATGTGGTTTTCTTGTGCTATCAGGTATAGAAATAGCCGATTTCCAGCAGTTTTCAGTGTGCTATCAAACCTGTAAAACCACAAGTGTCTCACTAAATGAATGCATGAGTTTGGGGCAGGACTGTTTGTTGAACAATGGAGGACGTTTAGCAGTTATTATACAGTAGCTGTCATTTTGTTTAGAGCTGCTAGTGGCGCAAAAATCATAAATCACATTAAACACGCAATCCACTCAAACAAGTCCAAATTAGAGGACTAACATTAACCAACAGTTCTCTCATGCACCATGTAGAGAAAGATCCTTTTGCAAAACGGAGTTACACATCTATTCCTGATGTTTCTGCGTTTCTAACCCGCTCTTCCTCTGACACACAGAGCGCTCGGATCTGACGGGGGAAAACCGCTTCATTCCTCATGTTTTGCATGAGCAGATGCACCAATGAGGTGTGAGACAACCGACTGATGGACTGTCAGAGATCCTGTGCAGGTGTGTGTGTGTGTGTGTGTATGAGTGTGTGTCAGTTTGGAGAAGAGGGCAGGTAAACAGGAAGTGGCATCAATGCTGAACTTTATGGAAATGAGAAGCTAAAGACAAGACGAGGCTCTGACGTGTGCCATGAATTATAAGCTGATGCAATTCTCTTTTTGCTCAATACAGTCCATACACATCTATTTTTTTCAATACACTAAACTGAAAATATACACATGGTTTTTAAAACATTAACTTTGCTAAATTAAAGTCAACATTTCCTTGTGCAAATATAATGGACTTGCATTGCATATGTATGTATGCATGTATATATATTTAAATGTACTGTATATAATTATGTAAAAAAAAAGTGAATAATATATATATAAAACTTACACACATACATGTACAGTATATATACTGTAAATATAAGACTTTATTGACTATGTATTAACATATTATTGACTGTATTGAGCTAAATATCAACGCTACTGTCTTAGGCTTTATAGCTGAATACATTTTTTCTCAAAACTGATGAATTTTCAATTTTGCAACATCAACACCCTTATTGAACTAAATTGAACTGAATCAAGATAAATATAAAGACACTTTGAAACAATTTCTATCGTATAAAGCGGTATAAATATAAAGGTGACTTGACCAAACTGCAACAGCAGATGGAGTGGACTCTCAGAAACAGGAGGAGGAGCAGAAGTGCTACTGTACGGCTGAACACGGCGAGAGTGACGCCGCATGTTTTATGGATGGTGTGTGTGTGGAGGGCTGGGAGTCTTTGAAGTGCGAGAGGAGAGAGATCAGGGCTGCGGGAGCGAGTGTTTTGCAGATCAGCGGGAGACTGAGGGAAGACGTGCCGGCGCTGACAAACCACAGCACACATCAGGAGAACACTCAACCTGAGAGAGCAACTGATGAACTGCACGTCCCCGCTGGAGCATCATGGGAGAAGACTTGTGTTGGTCAGTCAGGGAATGATCACAAGTGACTAACTACAGTTGTTTTTTACTGAGTTAACTGAAACCTCAATAAACGCCATTCACACCAAGAACCATAACTATTATTAGCATCCACACCAACAGACAATAATTATAACAACTATAAAACAATAACTATATTAGCATCCACACCAACGGACAATAATTATAACTATAAAACAATAACTATATTAGCATCCACACCAACGGACAATAATTATAACTATAAAACAATAACTATTATTAGCATCCACACCAACGGACAATAATTATAACAACTATAAAACAATAACTATATTAGCATCCACACCAACAGACAATAATTATAACAACTATAAAACAATAACTATATTAGCATCCACACCAACGGACAATAATTATAACTATAAAACAATAACTATATTAGCATCCACACCAACGGACAATAATTATAACTATAAAACAATAACTATTATTAGCATCCACACCAACGGACAATAATTATAACAACTATAAAACAATAACTATATTAGCATCCACACCAACGGACAATAATTATAACTATAAAACAATAACTATATTAGCATCCACACCAACGGACGATAATTATAACAGCTATAAAAACAATAACTATATTAGCATCCACACTGCATCTGTGCTAACTATATTAGCATCTTCATCAATGGACGATAATTATGTTAACTATAATGATAACAATAAAGACAACTATAATTTAGAACAATATTTATAACAGCGATAACTATATGACAACTATATTACCGTCCACACCATAGGGCAATAATTATAAGGCTAACAATAACGACAACAATATTAGCATCCAGTGCAATGGATGATAACTATAATGATTACAATAATGATAACTACAACAATAACTATATAATTTACTACACCAACAGACAATAATTACAACGATAACTATAATGATAACTATATTAGTATCCACAGCCATTGAAGACAACTATAATGATAACAATAAAGATAACTATAACAATATATATAACAATATCTATAACAGTAGTGAAAATGATGACTATATTGGAATCCAGTGCAATGGATGATAATAACTACAAAAACAAATATAGCTGCAAGCAGCAATCACCGGGGCCAAGCGCAAGCAAGACGACAAGACATGCCAAAGTGGCTGGGAGTGTGAGACCCACTGCAGCAAGGAGCAATTAAAGACATTTGAAGATGAATTTTGGCAAAATGGTTGAAAAATCACATACAATAACTAAAAATATGATTATCACTTTCGACCAATAGGTGGCACAGTTACGAAACTGATGTGATGTGGTCAGAGTGAAGTGACAATGACACATACAAAGTTTGGTGTCAATATGTCAAGGCATTGCAGATATAAAGCCTGAATAGTCATTTTGGCATCATGCCTCAACTTTGCCACTGCGGTATACGAAAACGGTTTTGTCTATCGACACGAAATCCATAACTTTTACTCGGCACAGTCTGGAGATGACACGATCCGATTTTGGTGAAAATCGGACGTTCGGTCTAGGAGGAGTTCGAAAAAGTAGGTTTTAAAAGAAAATAAAGATGGCGGACAGGAACTTTGATTGACTATGGCAAAATTGGTATCTATGTTTTCAGCATAACCCAAGGAATCTATTGAGATCAGTGTCATTACTATAGGCAAATTTATTCAAAAGTTATTAGCATTTTTGGAAATTTCATTATAACTTTTGACCAAAAGGTGGCGCTGTCTCATACATTTTTGAGTACCTTTAGGGAGTTGTACTGATGACTCATACTGAGTTTCGTAACGATACGTTCATGCGTTCATAAAATACAGCATTTTAGCACATAATTCAAAATGGCCGACAGCCAAAATGGCCGATATGGGAAAATTGGATATCAGTCAACTCAGCACGACGCCCTGAATCTAACGAGACCAATTTTGTGATTTTTGGACAAACCGTTCAGAAGTTATAAGCAAAAACATAAATTCTTCATATCTCTGGACCAGTAGGTGGCGCTGCGCCGAAACGCAGCATGTAGCCTCAGGTCATGCTTGTGATGACATGTACCAAATTTGGTCTGAATCCGATAAAGCGTTGTGGAGATACGGCCTTACGTCTGTTTTCGCAAGCGCTACGTAAAATTTATTTGCGCGGTATTCGAGAACGGTAATTCGAATCAACTTGAATTCCATAACTTTTGGTCGTCAAGGTCTGGAGATGATCTGGTTCATTTTTCGTGAAATTCGGAGCAACGGCCTAGGAGGAGTTCGAAAAAGTAGTTTTTTCGGAAAATTCAAAATGGCGGGAAAACTATTATGACGGAAAATGACGTCATAGGGTGCAGTCGAATCGTCATGAGCTCAGGAATCAGAGGAAAAAAGAATTTTGTTTCTAGCCCTTGTGGTTCAAAAGTTATTAGCATAAACATGAGTGAAACTTTGGACAGCTGGTGGCGCTAGAGGGAATGAGTTGGAGACTCCAAATTTGCTATGGTGATAGTTCAGGCTGTCCTCTATCACTGTGCCAATTTGTATAAGTTTCCCGCAAACGGTTCTATAGGCTGCCATAGACGCCCAGTCGGAAAAAGAAAAAGAAGAAGAAATATAGCTGCAAGCAGCCATTACGGGGCCAAGCGCAAGCAAGACGACAAGACATGCCAAAGTGGCTGGGAGTGTGAGACCAACTGCAGCAAGGATCAATTGAAGACATTTAAAGATGAATTTTGGCAAAATGGTTGAAAAATCACATACAATAACTAAAAATATGATTATCACCTTCGACCAATAGGTGGCGCAGTTACGAAACTGATGTGATGTGGTCAGAGTGAAGTGACAATGACACATACAAAGTTTGGTGTCAATATGTCGAGGCATTGCATATATAAAGCCTGAATAGTCATTTTGGCATCATGCCTCAATTTTGCCACTGCGGTATACAAAAACGGTTTCGTCTATCGACACGAAATCCATAACTTTTACTCGGCACCGTCTGGAGATGACACGATCCGATTTTGGTGAAAATCGGACGTTCGGTCTAGGAGGAGTTCGAAAAAGTAGGTTTTAAAAGAAAATAAAGATGGCGGACAGGAAGTTTGACTGACTACACCAAAATTGGTATCTATGTTTTCAGCATAACCCAAGGAATCTATTGAGATCAGTGTCATTACTATAGGCAAATTTATTCAAAAGTTATTAGCATTTTTGGAAATTTCATTATAACTTTTGACCAAAAGGTGGCGCTGTCTCATAATCTTTTGAGTACCTTTAGGGCGTTGTACTGATGACCCATACTGAGTTTCGTAACGATACGTTCATGCATTCATAAAATACAGCATTTTAGCACATAATTCAAAATGGCCGACAGCCAAAATGGCCGATATGGACAAATTGGATATCAGTCAACTCAAAATGACGCCCTGAATCTATCGAGACCACTTTTATGATTTTTGGACAAACCGTTCAGAAGTTATAAGCAAAAATAGCCTTTTTTCATATCTCCGGACCAGAAGGTGGCGCTGCGCCGAAACGGAGCATGTAGCCTCAGGTCACGCTTGTGATGACATGTAGGAAGTTTGGTTTGAATACGATTAAGCGTTGCGGAGATACAGCCTTACGTCTGTTTTCGCAAGCGCTACGTAAAATTTGTTTGTGGGTTTTTTCGAAAATTGCTAAGCGAATCAACTTGAATTCCATAACTTTTTGTCGGCATGGTCTGTAGATGATCTGATTCAATTTTCATGGAAATTGGAGCAACGGCCTAGGAGGAGTTCGAAAAAGTAGCTTTTTCGGAAAATTCAAAATGGCGGAAAACTTTTCATGGCGCAAAATGACGTCATTGGGTGCAATCGAATCGTCACGAGGTCAGGAATCAGAGGAAAAAAGAATTTTGTTTCTAGCCCTTGTGGTTCAAAAGTTATTAGAATAAACATGAGTGAAACTTTGGACAGTTGGTGGCGCTAGAGGGAATGACTTAGACACACCAAAATTGGTGTATTTAATGTTGGGACTGTCCTCTATCCGAATGTCAAACCATTACAACTTTCCCGCGATCGGTTCTATGGGCTGCCATAGACTCCCAGAGCGGAAGAAGAAGAAGAATTATTTTTGGTACGGGAACAGATACAATAGGTGCCCGCACCTTCAGTGCTTGGCCCCTAATAACTATAACATTAACTATATAACTATATAAGCGACCACACCAACAGACAATAATATAACAATAACTGTATTAGCGTCAACACCAATACACTATAACAACAACTATAATGATAAATATAGCTGCAAGCAGCAATCACCGGGGCCAAGCGCAAGCAAGACGACAAGACATGCCAAAGTGGCTGGGAGTGTGAGACCCACTGCAGCAAGGAGCAATTAAAGACATTTGAAGATGAATTTGGGCAAAATGGTTGAAAAATCACATACAATAACTAAAAATATGATTATCACTTTCGACCAATAGGTGGCGCAGTTACGAAACTGATGTGATGTGGTCAGAGTGAAGTGACAATGACACATACAAAGTTTGGTGTCAATATGTCAAGGCATTGCAGATATAAAGCCTGAATAGTCATTTTGGCATCATGCCTCAACTTTGCCACTGCGGTATACGAAAACGGTTTCGTCTATCGACACGAAATCCATAACTTTTACTCGGCACGGTCTGGAGATGACACGATCCGATTTTGGTGAAAATCGGACGTTCGGTCTAGGAGGAGTTCGAAAAAGTAGGTTTTAAAAGAAAATAAAGATGGCGGACAGGAAGTTTGGCTGACTATGGCAAAATTGGTATCTATGTTTTCAGCATAACCCAAGGAATCTATTGAGATCAGTGTCATTACTATAGGCAAATTTATTCAAAAGTTATTAGCATTTTTGGAAATTTCATTATAACTTTTGACCAAAAGGTGGCGCTGTCTCATAATCTTTTGAGTACCTTTAGGGCTTTGTACTGATGACCCATACTGAGTTTCGTAACGATACGTTCATGCGTTCATAAAATACAGCATTTTAGCACATAATTCAAAATGGCCGACAGCCAAAATGGCCGATATGGAAAAATTGGATATCAGTCAACTCAACATGACGCCCTGAATCTATCGAGACCACTTTTGTGATTTTTGGACAAACCGTTCAGAAGTTATAAGCAAAAATAGCCTTTTTTCATATCTCCAGACCAGTAGGTGGCGCTGCGCCGAAACGCAGCATGTAGCCTCAGGTCATGCTTGTGATGACATGTAGGAAGTTTGGTTTGAATACGATTAAGCGATGCGGAGATACAGCCTTATGTCTGTTTTCGCAAGCGCTACGTAAAATTTGTTTGCGCGTTTATCGAAAACGGTTTGACGAATCAACTTGAATTCCATAACTTTTTGTCCCCACAGCCTGAAGATGATCTGGTGCAATTTTGGTGCAAATCGGACAAACCGTCTAGGAAGAGTTCGCAAAAGAAGGTTTTTTGGACAATTCAAAATGGCGGCCATATTTTTATGACGGAAAATGACGTCATAGGGTCCAGTCGAATCGTCGTGAGCTCAGGAATCAGAGGAAAAAAGAATTTTGTTGATAGGCCTTACGGTTTAAAAGTTATTAGCATAATATAAGTGAAACTTTGGACAGGTGGTGGCGCTAGAGGGAATGAGTTAGAGACACCAAAATTGGTGCAATTACTGTTGGGAATGTCCTCTATCAGAATGTCAAACCGGAACAACTTTCCCACATACGCTTCTATGGGCTGCCATAGACGCCCAGTCGGAAGAAGCAGAATAATAATAATAATAATAATAATAAGAACCGGAACGAAAACAATAGGTGCCTCCGCACTTTCAGTGCTTGGCCCCTAAATATAGCTGCAAGCAGCAATCACCGGGGCCAAGCGCAAGCAAGACGACAAGACGTGCCAAAGTGGCTGAGAGTGAGAGATCAACTGCAGCAAGGAGCAATTGAAGACATTTAAAGATGAATTTTGGCAAAATGGTTGAAAAATCACATGCATTAACTTAAACATATGATTTAATAGATTATCACTTTAGACCAATAGGTGGCGCAGTTACAAAACTGTTGTGATGTGGTCAGATTGAAGTGACGACGACACATACAAAGTTTGGTGTCAATATGTCAAGGCATTGCAGATATAAAGCCTGAATAGTCATTTTGGCATCATGCCTCAACTTTGTCACTGCGGTATACGAAAACGGTTTCGTCTATCGACACGAAATCCATAACTTTTACTCGGCACGGTCTGGAGATGACACGATCCGATTTTGGTGAAAATCGGACGTTCGGTCTAGGAGGAGTTCGAAAAAGTAGGTTTTAAAAGAAAATAAAGATGGCGGACAGGAAGTTTGGCTGACTATGGCAAAATTGGTATCTATGTTTTCAGCATAACCCAATGAATCTATTGAGATCAGTGTCATTACAATAGGCAAATTTATTCAAAAGTTATTAGCATTTTTGGAAATTTCATTATAACTTTTGACCAAAAGGTGGCGCTGTCTCATAATCTTTTGAGTACCTTTAGGGCGTTGTACTGATGACCCATACTGAGTTTCGTAACGATGCGTTCATGTGTTCATAAAATACAGCATTTTAGCACATAATTCGAAATGGCCGACAGCCAAAATGGCCGATATGGGAAAATTGGATATCAGTCAACTCAGTATGACGCCCTGAATCTATCGAGACCACTTTTATGATTTTTGGACAAACCGTTCAGAAGTTATAAGCAAAAACATAAATTCTTCATATCTCCAGACCAGTAGGTGGCGCTGCGCCGAAACGCAGCATGTAGCCTCAGATCATGCTTGTGATGACATGTACCAAATTTGGTCTGAATCCGATAAAGCGTTGTGGAGATACGGCCTTACGTCTGTTTTCGCAAGCGCTACGTAAAATTTATTTGCGCGGTATTCGAGAACGGTAATTCGAATCAACTTGAATTCCATAACTTTTGGTTGTCCAGGTCTGGAGATGATCTGGTTCATTTTTCGTGAAATTCGGAGCAACGGCCTAGGAGGAGTTCGAAAAAGTAGGTTTTTCGGAAAATTCAAAATGGCGGGAAAACTATTATGACGGAAAATGACGTCATAGGGTGCAGTCGAATCGTCATGAGCTCAGGAATCAGAGGAAAAAAGAATTTTGTTTCTAGCCCTTGTGGTTCAAAAGTTATTAGCATAAACATGAGTGAAACTTTGGACAGCTGGTGGCGCTAGAGGGAATGAGTTGGAGACTCCAAATTTGCTATGGTGATAGTTCAGATTGTCCTCTATCACTGTGCCAATTTTCATAAGTTTCCCGCAAACGGTTCTATAGGCTGCCATAGACGCCCAGTCGGAAGAAGAAAAAGAAAAAGAAAAAGAAAAAGAAAAAGAAGAATAAGAACGGGAACAGATACAATAGGTGCCCGCACTTTCAGTGCTTGGCCCCTAAATATAGCTGCAAGCAGCAATCACCGGGGCCAAGCGCAAGCAAGACGACAAGACATGCCAAAGTGGCTGGGAGTGTGAGACCAACTGCAGCTAGGAGCAATTGAAGACATTTGAAGATGAATTTTGGCAAAATGGTTGAAAAATCACATACAATAACTAAAAATATGATTATCACTTTCGACCAATAGGTGGCGCAGTTACGAAACTGATGTGATGTGGTCAGAGTGAAGTGACAATGACACATACAAAGTTTGGTGTCAATATGTCAAGGCATTGCAGATATAAAGCCTGAATAGTCATTTTGGCATCATGCCTCAACTTTGTCACTGCGGTATACGAAAACGGTTTCGTCTATCGACACGAAATCCATAACTTTTACTCGGCACGGTCTGGAGATGACACGATACGATTTTGGTGAAAATCGGACGTTCGGTCTAGGAGGAGTTCGAAAAAGTAGGTTTTAAAAGAAAATAAAGATGGCGGACAGTGAAGTTTGGCTGACTATGGCAAAATTGGTATCTATGTTTTCAGCATAACCCAAGGAATCTATTAAGATCAGTGTCATTACAATAGGCAAATGTATGCAAAAGTTATTAGCATTTTTGGAAATTTAATTATAACTTTTGACCAAAAGGTGGCGCTGTCTTGAAATCTTTTGAGTACCTTCAAGGCCTTGTACTGATGACCCATACTGAGTTTCGTAACGATACGTTCATGCGTTCATAAAATACAGCATTTTAGCACATAATTCAAAATGGCCGACAGCCAAAATGGCCGATATGGGAAAATTGAATATCAGTCAACTCAGTATGACGCCCTGAATCTATCGAGACCACTTTTATGATTTTTGGACAAACCGTTCAGAAGTTATAAGCAAAAACATAAATTCTTCATATCTCCGGACCAGTAGGTGGCGCTGCGCCGAAACGCAGCATGTAGCCTCAGGTCATGCTTGTGATGACATGTACCAAATTTGGTCTGAATCTGATAAAGCGTTGTGGAGATACGGCCTTACGTCTGTTTTCGCAAGCGCTACGTAAAATTTATTTGCGCGGTATTCGTGAACGGTTTGACAAATCAACTTGAATTCCATAACTTTTTGTCGTCATGGTCTGGAGATGATCTGGTTCAATTTTCGTGAAATGCGGAGCAACGGCCTAGGAGGAGTTCGAAAAAGTAGGTTTTTCGGAAAATTCAAAATGGCGGGAAAACTATTATGACGGAAAATGACGTCATAGGGTGCAATCGAATCGCCATGAGCTCAGGAATCAGAGGAAAAAAGAATTTTGTTGATAGGCCTTACGGTTCAAAAGTTATTAGCATACAATTTCTGAAACTTTGGACAGGTGGTGGCGCTAGAGGGAATGAGTTAGAAACACCAAAATTGGTGTATTTGATGTTGGGACTGTCCTCTATCAGAATGTCAAACCAAAACAACTTTCCCGCATACGCTTCTATGGGCTGCCATAGACGCCCAGTCGGAAGAAAAAGAAGAATAAGAACCGGAACAGATACAATAGGTGCCCGCACCTTCAGTGCTTGGCCCCTAAATAGCTGCAAGCAGCCATTACGGGGCCAAGCGCAAGCAAGACGACAAGACATGCCAAAGTGGCTGGGAGTGTGAGACCAACTGCAGCAAGGATCAATTGAAGACATTTAAAGATGAATTTTGGCAAAATGGTTGAAAAATCACATACAATAACTAAAAATATGATTATCACCTTCGACCAATAGGTGGCGCAGTTACGAAACTGATGTGATGTGGTCAGAGTGAAGTGACAATGACACATACAAAGTTTGGTGTCAATATGTCGAGGCATTGCATATATAAAGCCTGAATAGTCATTTTGGCATCATGCCTCAATTTTGCCACTGCGGTATACAAAAACGGTTTCGTCTATCGACACGAAATCCATAACTTTTACTCGGCACCGTCTGGAGATGACACGATCCGATTTTGGTGAAAATCGGACGTTCGGTCTAGGAGGAGTTCGAAAAAGTAGGTTTTAAAAGAAAATAAAGATGGCGGACAGGAAGTTTGACTGACTACACCAAAATTGGTATCTATGTTTTCAGCATAACCCAAGGAATCTATTGAGATCAGTGTCATTACTATAGGCAAATTTATTCAAAAGTTATTAGCATTTTTGGAAATTTCATTATAACTTTTGACCAAAAGGTGGCGCTGTCTCATAATCTTTTGAGTACCTTTAGGGCGTTGTACTGATGACCCATACTGAGTTTCGTAACGATACGTTCATGCATTCATAAAATACAGCATTTTAGCACATAATTCAAAATGGCCGACAGCCAAAATGGCCGATATGGACAAATTGGATATCAGTCAACTCAAAATGACGCCCTGAATCTATCGAGACCACTTTTATGATTTTTGGACAAACCGTTCAGAAGTTATAAGCAAAAATAGCCTTTTTTCATATCTCCGGACCAGTAGGTGGCGCTGCGCCGAAACGGAGCATGTAGCCTCAGGTCACGCTTGTGATGACATGTAGGAAGTTTGGTTTGAATACGATTAAGCGTTGCGGAGATACAGCCTTACGTCTGTTTTCGCAAGCGCTACGTAAAATTTGTTTGTGGGTTTTTTCGAAAATTGCTAAGCGAATCAACTTGAATTCCATAACTTTTTGTCGGCATGGTCTGTAGATGATCTGATTCAATTTTCATGGAAATTGGAGCAACGGCCTAGGAGGAGTTCGAAAAAGTAGCTTTTTCGGAAAATTCAAAATGGCGGAAAACTTTTCATGGCGCAAAATGACGTCATTGGGTGCAATCGAATCGTCACGAGGTCAGGAATCAGAGGAAAAAAGAATTTTGTTTCTAGCCCTTGTGGTTCAAAAGTTATTAGAATAAACATGAGTGAAACTTTGGACAGTTGGTGGCGCTAGAGGGAATGACTTAGACACACCAAAATTGGTGTATTTAATGTTGGGACTGTCCTCTATCCGAATGTCAAACCATTACAACTTTCCCGCGATCGGTTCTATGGGCTGCCATAGACTCCCAGAGCGGAAGAAGAAGAAGAATTATTTTTGGTACGGGAACAGATACAATAGGTGCCCGCACCTTCAGTGCTTGGCCCCTAAAAAGAAGAATAAGAACGGGAACAGATACAATAGGTGCCCGCACCTTCAGTGCTTGGCCCCTAATAAGAACGGGAACAGATACAATAGGTGCCCGCACTTTCAGTGCTTGGCCCCTAAATATAGCTGCAAGCAGCCATTACGGGGCCAAGCGCAAGCAAGACGACAAGACATGCCAAAGTGGCTGGGAGTGTGTGACCAACTGCAGCAAGGAGCAATTGAAGACATTTAAAGATGAATTTTGGCAAAATGGTTGAAAAATCACATACAATAACTAAAAATATGATTATCACTTTCGACCAATAGGTGGCGCAATTACGAAACTGATGTGATGTGGTCAGAGTGAAGTGACAATGACACATATAAAGTTTGGTGTCAATATGTCATGGCATTGCAGATATAAAGCCTGAATAGTCATTTTGGCATCATGCCTCAACTTTGCATCTTCGGTATACAAAAACGGTTTTGTCTATCGACACGAAATCCATAACTTTTACTCGGCACGGTCTGGAGATGACACGAACCGATTTTGGTGAAAATCGGACCTTCGGTCTAGGAGGAGTTCGAAAAAGTAGGTTTTAAAAGAAAATAAAGATGGCGGACAGGAAGTTTGACTGACTATGGCAAAATTGGTATCTATGTTTTCAGCATAACCCAAGGAATCTATTGAGATCAGTGTCATTACTATAGGCAAATTTATTCAAAAGTTATTAGCATTTTTGGAAATTTCATTATAACTTTTGACCAAAAGGTGGCGCTGTCTCATAAATTTTTGAGTACCTTTAGGGCGTTGTACTGATGACCCATACTGAGTTTCGTAACGATACGTTCATGCGTTCATAAAATACAGCATTTTAGCACATAATTCAAAATGGCCGACAGCCAAAATGGCCGATATGGGAAAATTGGATATCAGTCAACTCAGCCCGACGCCCTGAATCTAACGAGACCACTTTTGTGATTTTTGGACAAACCGTTCAGAAGTTATAAGCAAAAACATAAATTCTTCATATCTCCGGACCAGTAGGTGGCGCTGCGCCGAAACGCAGCATGTAGCCTCAGGTTATGCTTGTGATGACATGTACCAAATTTGGCCTGAATCCGATAAAGCGTTGTGGAGATACGGCCTTACGTCTGTTTTCGCAAGCGCTACGTAAAATTTATTTGCTCGGTATTCGAGAACGGTAATTCGAATCAACTTGAATTCCATAACTTTTGGTCGTCAAGGTCTGGAGATGATCTGGTTCAATTTTCGTGAAATTCGAAGCAACGGCCTAGGAGGAGTTCGAAAAAGTAGGTTTTTCAGAAAATTCAAAATGGCGGAAAAACTATTATGACGGAAAATGACGTCATAGGGTGCAGTCGAATCGTCATGAGCTCAGGAATCAGAGGAAAAAAGAATTTTGTTTCTAGCCCTTGTGGTTCAAAAGTTATTAGCATAAACATGAGTGAAACTTTGGACAGCTGGTGGCGCTAGAGGGAATAAGTTGGAGACTCCAAATTTGCTATGGTGATAGTTCAGGCTGTCCTCTATCACTCTGCCAATTTTCATAAGTTTCCCGCAAACGGTTCTATAGGCTGCCATAGACGCCCAGTCGGAAGAAAAAAAAGAAAAAGAAAAAGAAATATAGCTGCAAGCAGCAATCACCGGGGCCAAGCGCAAGCAAGACGACAAGACATGCCAAAGTGGCTGGGAGTGTGAGACCCACTGCAGCAAAGAGCAATTAAAGACATTTGAAGATGAATTTTGGCAAAATGGTTGAAAAATCACATACAATAACTAAAAATATGATTATCACTTTCGACCAATAGGTGGCGCAATTACGAAACTGATGTGATGTGGTCAGAGTGAAGTGACAATGACACATACAAAGTTTGGTGTCAATATGTCAAGGCATTGCAGATATAAAGCCTGAATAGTCATTTTGGCATCATGCCTCAACTTTGCATCTTCGGTATACAAAAACGGTTTTGTCTATCGACACGGAATCCATAACTTTTACTCGGCACGGTCTGGAGATGACACGAACCGATTTTGGTGAAAATCGGACCTTCGGTCTAGGAGGAGTTCGAAAAAGTAGGTTTTAAAAGAAAATAAAGATGGCGGACAGGAAGTTTGACTGACTATGGCAAAATTGGTATCTATGTTTTCAGCATAACCCAATGAATCTATTGAGATCAGTGTCATTACTATAGGCAAATTTATTCAAAAGTTATTAGCATTTTTGGAAATTTCATTATAACTTTTGACCAAAAGGTGGCGCTGTCTCATAAATTTTTGAGTACCTTTAGGGCGTTGTACTGATGACCCATACTGAGTTTCGTAACGATACGTTCATGCGTTCATAAAATACAGCATTTTAGCACATAATTCAAAATGGCCGACAGCCAAAATGGCCGGAAAATTGGATATCAGTCAACTCAGCACGACGCCCTGAATCTAACGAGACCACTTTTGTGATTTTTGGACAAACCGTTCAGAAGTTATAAGCAAAAACATAAATTCTTCATATCTCCGGACCAGTAGGTGGCGCTGTGCCGAAACGCAGCATGTAGCCTCAAGTCATGCTTGTGATGACATGTACCAAATTTGGTCTAAATCCGATAAAGCGTTGTGGAGATACGGCCTTACGTCTGTTTTCGCAAGCGCTACGTAAAATTTATTTGCGCGGTATTCGAGAACGGTAATTCGAATCAACTTGAATTCCATAACTTTTGGTCGTCAAGGTCTGGAGATGATCTGGTTCATTTTTCGTGAAATTCGGAGCAACGGCCTAGGAGGAGTTCGAAAAAGTAGGTTTTTCGGAAAATTCAAAATGGCGGGAAAACTATTATGACGGAAAATGACGTCATAGGGTGCAGTCGAATCGTCATGAGCTCAGGGATCAGAGGAAAAAAGAATTTTGTTTCTAGCCCTTGTGGTTCAAAAGTTATTAGCATAAACATGAGTGAAACTTTGGACAGCTGGTGGCGCTAGAGGGAATGAGTTGGAGACTCCAAATTTGCTATGGTGATAGTTCAGGCTGTCCTCTATCACTGTGCCAATTTGTATAAGTTTCCCGCAAACGGTTCTATAGGCTGCCATAGACGCCCAGTCGGAAGAAAAAAAAGAAAAAAAAGAAAAAGAAAAAGAAGAAGAATAAGAACGGGAACAGATACAATAGGTGCCCGCACCTTCAGTGCTTGGCCCCTAAAAAGAAGCAGAATAAGAACGGGAACAGATACAATAGGTGCCCGCACCTTCAGTGCTTGGCCCCTAACTATATTAGTGTTAACTTCAATAGACAATAACAATGATGACAACTATAACAATAAATATATTAGTATCCACACCAGTGGAGCATAACATTGTTCATTCGAAGCACAAGTTAAGTAAACGTAAGTTATGTCATCTGCCAATTCTGGAGGATTATGAATGCCTGTCAAAGTTTTTATTGTTCATCATCTGGGGAAAAATCACATTGAAAGAGATTCCAATGATATTGTTCATTGCTGTCATTATCGTTACAGTTGTGGTGTGAGCTTTGCTATTCTTTTAGAGTTATTAAAACTTTATTGTTATTGTTAAAGTTATATTCTTTGGTGTAAGCTGCCTTAACCCGTTGTGAAACTGTCGGTCCACAACAATACATTTCTGTGGGTGACGATCTAGTTTACTTGCTGTTAAATGTATCAAACTAAACTGAATATCTTTGAAGGATTTAATGAAACTAACTTGACCAACTTTGGCAAATCCAGCGTATGTGCAGCCAGTGACCATGAGAGCTTGTCTCTGGTTTCTATAAAAAAAAAAAATGCAGGTAAACGACTGTCAATCACTCCTGAAATGTCAACGGCAGTGAAGTTTGTTCCTCTTTGTCCTTTCACTAGCGGCCCCGCTGGGCAGAGGGTCACCACATGCCCCCGACCACCCAGACGCAGTCATTCATTTCCCCGGCTTCACTCTCACAGATCAAATCTCAGGAGCGTCTGGACGCAAAGTTATGTAGGTCAACTCAACTCATCTCTGAAGTGCTGAAAGACACGCGCAGCAACCCGAAAACTGTTCGGTCTCGAGGACAAGGCTGACGGAGGACGCCAGTGAATCAAGTTTCACAATCTTGCTTTTGTCTCATGAAGTGTTTACTAGCTGATTATCAAGTCAAAGCTATAATGCTCGTATGATCTGAAACGCTCCACAAATCATCTCGAATGGGTCAAACTGGTGGAAATGGACGGACAAATTACAAAGTCAACAAATTATAAAATCACTTTTGGTCACATCGGGATTGAAATGAACTTCAAATGACTGATGACATGATCTGTGAGTTAAAGGTGCTCCATCATTACACTTGAGTTATTTCGATTCGATGAGCAATGATTCAAAATGCTAAAAAAAATTAACAAGGGTGTACATTAATATAAAAAAAATGTTGGGGAACAAATGAAAAATGTAAAAATTAGTAATTGAAATCAAACACCATTCTTGGCTATATACTCTAAGCAATGTCTATTCTGGTCACAACTATCTAACAAATAAGTCTCAATCTTCAATCTGTATGTACTGTATGTAAATGTGTGTTTGTGTGAGTCGTCATCCTGTAATGAGAAGAGACAGTTTAATTCTGATGTCAAACAGCTCACTATAACGCAGCACGTGTGAGAGGTGTTCACACATGACTGTGTGTGTGGTGTGTTTGTTGCAGATAGACCTGTCCATATTCATACGCTGCAAAGGTAATCTCCTGCTGGCTGGCAGCTAGTTAAACACGGCCGGTCCAGTCTGTCTTCTTTAATATATCACACACACTTACAGAAGAAACTACCTGTACCTGCATCCCACTCACACACACGAAAAATGAAGGATCCAATATAAAAAGAAAAACGCACAAATAAATCAAAAAATCTAGAACAAAATATTCAACAATGAATAGTAAAAAATGTATTAAATAAATAAAGGAATTGATCACACAAAATGTTTTTAATTATGTAAAAAAAATTTTTTACGATGTTCTAATGTGTATTGTGCTCACCAACATCATTCATTTGATGAAAAATACATAAAAACTATTTTAAATTGCAATAATATTTCACAATATTACTGTTTTTACTGTATTTTTGATTTTAAAAAATGCAACCAACTGAGAACTCATTTAAGTCAAAAGCATATTCTAGTTCTTCATCCTCATATCTTATACCCATATCAACATAATCAAAAGTATTCTGAGAGATTCAACCACAGTAAAGAGCAACACAAATATTCACAGAGAGAATATTCACGCTCAGATTTGGCTCCTCTCACATGTGGCAGCTGTGCATGATGGGATTCAAAATGCATCATAAGCATAAAGTGGATAATTAACCTTGACTATCAGTGAGTTTGTCTCCAACTGAAAACAGCCACACACAGTGAAATGAAACGCACAGGGTCCGAGTGCATCAACACAACAGCACTGTCAAAAATTAATCACGGGTCTTGTAATTTTCATTTTAAAAAATGAAGGTGATAATAATTAAAAAATATTGTGTATATTTTATTAAGAAAATTGTGGTTCAGTGTTGTATAGAAAATATTAAGAACATTTCACTAATAAAACCAAGAGATACATTTTCCTAAATTTTTTTATGCATTTTTTAATAAACACAATTTTGAGGCTTGAATTGAGGAACCAATTAAGCGGATACAATTAAGGAAAAAAAGCTACCTATTTATTTGAAGAGAATTAGCTCAATTGTGCGGTTTTATTTAGAGACACCATTGTTAGTTTCCAGCATTCTTTGCACATGGCTGGAAATGGAGAGGAAATATTGAAATTAAGTCATTATGTGTTTTTGAGTAAAGGGAAACATCTGTTAATTTTTAATGTTCAGTTATTTTTGACATTTGAAAGAGTTTCTATTATGTTGAAGTTTTGACCGTTACCTTTGTGCAGAAGAGTAGGGCTTATAGTTAGGTTGTGAATAACTGCATGTATTGATACTCTGACGCGTGCTGCTATGTTCGTTGAGCAACAACTTTGCTATAATGCTACTGCAAGTTTGGTCCTGTGCTGTGCTAGCAGCATGCAGTCTTTTAATAATGCAATATAACTCAAAGTCACTCTAATTCACACACTTTTGAGCGTCAACTTAAAACAAAAAATCATATTTCACTAAATATATTAAATTCATTGTATCATAGACTAAATAATTAAGGGGATTTTACATGATTTATTCAGGTAGATTCCATGAAAGAAATCAAGCCGTAACAACTCAAAAATATTATGTGTAATATATTGTTACCATCATTTTTTTATTAAATAGCAGTAACATTTTTTACAGTGAGTATCCAGTGATTCCTCAGCTGTGTCTGACTCTAAATAGCAGAATGTCAATGAGAAGGTCACAAGCGCTGGCTCCTCTTGTACTCGCAGGATAAAGGAGTCTGGCCTTTGGAAGGCAGTAATGAAGAATAATCTCTGAAAGAAGGGTCAGATATGATGCTGGCCAGACTGACAGGAAGGAGGAATGTGAAAACAAGGGAGGAATGAAAATGTCAGTGTCAGAGAACAGTTACGAGCCAACGATCGAGCTGCCAGACTCCCTCCACCGCTCCATATTCATCAAGTGCCCACCTGACAAGGAGAAAACCGACCAAAAGCACCAGCCAACACCTAATTAGATGAAGGGGGGGATCGTGACGGGTCCAAATAAACCATCAGCATTTCTGAACTAAGACGTCCTTCATTCAAGGACAGAGAACTTCTAGACTTCTGCTTTGGTTTGTGTTCAGCTTCACAAAAGCAATCTTAAATGCAAAAAAAGTCATTACTGGCACATAAATTAGATATTTTTCATACATGTTCTATATTTAAAAGAACACAGGAATATAAGAATATATAACTATTCCTTTAAATTAAATTAAATTGTTACTGGGGACACTTTGGGCCCTATCTTGCACCTAGCGCAAATTACTTTGTACGCAGACGCATGTATCATTCCTATTTTGCACCCGGCGCACAGTGTCCCGGCGCAAACGTTCCCTGGTGATATTTTGCAGTTTCAGAAAACAACTCCGCCACAGTCCAGGAGAAACCTAGTCTAAAGTCAGTGCCGCGTTATTCAGATGCTATTTTAAGGGTGCATGCTTGGCCATAATGTAGCGTGTGCACAACACACATACACTTTGCTTCTCTCATCTACACAGACTCAGCAGTTCATATTTTTGCAAACCATACATAATTACAAGGAAAAATATTACCACACGAGGGAAATCAATGTGGTGTCCATGAAGATGTGAAAAATAGGCATAAATCTAGCTTACACATTATTATTCAGGCTAATTGTAGTAATGACAGATCAAACCTGTTTGATCAATAGTGGCGAGACACATCGGTATATAAGGACATCTGACTGTGGGTTGTCCGTAAAAGAACCAGGAAACAAAATTCTGAAGACTGAGAAATCACCGTTACCATCATGTAAGTTGCGTGTGCTGGCAAATCCGCCGTTATAATAGCAATCCGCCATGGGACAAGCGCGCCGGCTCTTAAAGGGCACCTATTATGACATTTAAAATGTTCCTAATGTTGTTTAGGGAGTCCCCAACAACAGTTTTACGTGCATGCAATGTCAAAAAACACTTTAGTTGTCGTATAATATGCATTTATTTTTACCTGATTTGCTCACCGACTCCCAAATGATTCGTTCAACGACTCGTTTTTTCAAACCCCTCCTTTGCGCGACGCTAATCTGCGTTGATTGGTCAGATGACCCAGCAGTGTTTACAGAGATAATACTTATTGTTTAACACGGAGTACAATGATGCTTTTATCAATTAAATCGTGTTATAATAATGATTATAGTCCACTGCTTTGTAGTTTGTAGTAAAAAACTAAAAATAAGATAAAGAATTTAATGTTATGTTAGCGAGCATAGCCCAGAGTTCATATTGTAAAAGCACAATCAGTCTTTATTTGCATTAGCAATATATGCATAAACATAACGTTTTTACAAAAAAAAATGCAGTTACGTAACTACGAGGTGTTATTCTATTCTTTAAGACAACTCCGAAAACAACGACAAACACTTCACATATCTCAATACAATTGCCATTGAAGACCTAGAAGCTAAACGGTGCTTACACAACAAACTAAATAATAATTAAGCATGCTACATAAAACATAAAAGCAACAATTATTAATAACACTTACAGGTTGTGATACGGAGGAGGAAGCTGATGCAAATACACTTAGAAATGAACCTTCCTTCAATATCAGCCGGCTCGCGAATCCAAGTTTGATTGCATTTAAAAAGCAATCGTCTTCAAAATGGCGCGAACAAAGCACAAGGCTCGGACTATACTTCTGTGGTATAGTTATATGAATTGTAGCCACTTAGTCTTCAAATGCTCCTCCTTGGGCAGATGAAAAAAGTTGGCTTTTGAGTCGCACTTCAGAACACAGCGTCTCGTCGCCATGACGTTTTCAAGTTTTCCCTGGAGCGCAATAAGTGGGCGTATCGTATTCAAATAACTTGACAAGTTGACGTCATCTAGACAGAGAAAAAGCTTCGGTCTTCTAACGATTCATAAAAATGACTCCGAGTCGACTCTTACTTTTGAAAGACAATAACTTTATATACGGTGCACTTTCATATTTCAAACTTTGCAGGATGTTTTTGTTCACTTAGATCTATGTTACACACTACATGAAAGGTAAATTTCAAAATTCCATAATAGGTGCCCTTTAAAGGGAATGTGAGACGACGCTCTGATTGGTTTATTGCAAGTTACGCCCAAACCACAGCTATGAGTAATGAAGCGACTTCAGACCAACACATTTTAGATTTGAACTGAACTGATGCATACTTTTCCTGTTTATCGCTGTAAAGCTGCTTTGAAATAATACAGCGCTTTATAAATAAAGGTGACTTGACTTAAACAGGTAAACCATCCTGTAAACTCAAACAAAAGAGACTCTGATGGGTCTTTGTTTCACTCACATGAGCAGACGGCTGCTGAATTTCTCTGCGGCGGGTCGATCGCTAGAGCCAGTTTCCCCTCGTTCTGTCATTCCCCAGTGTAAATATATTTGGCCGCTGACCCTCACAGCCTACGGGCGTCTGTCTTACCCATGAACCCCTGGCCTCCCGCTCTATTCATCTCAGTAATTGTCTGTATGAATTATTTACCTGACTCGGAGGATGAATATGAATTTAGTGTGTCTAACCATTACTCTCTAGTTCAATTATCAGAGTGGGACATTATGGGAAATGACAGTAGAAATGATTAGAGAATTCATGAGATGAAATATGCATGACCTCCCAGGGTTTGTATATGTGTACATGCATCTATCATGCCATATCTTTGTATTCATGGACATTTTTTCTTCAGCCAGCACCCAAGGCACTACACAGAGAAAAGCAGAATGGAGACAAAGGGAGACACTTACCAGGAATATCCTCTCCAGCTGATCCTGAATGTCCTTCATGCCCGGGAATGCCGGCACTCCCTGGATCATTTCCACGAAGATGCATCCAACACCCCTGAAAAACAAACAGCATTAACACGATGCCTTATAAAACTGGAACAGGGGCCCTGTTCACACCTGGTATTAAGATGCGTTTTGGTGGATCGGATCACAAGTAGACGAGGGAGACACATACCGTTTACACCTGGTGTTTAAATCCGTCTCTTTTGTCCACTTTCTACCATTTCCTCAAGGGAGGTGTCTATGGGCGGGTAAATGTATGGGCTTTTTCAGATCTTTCAATCTAATGGATGAAATAAGCTCACGCAATTTGCATATGAATGTGACCGGAGTGACCGGAGATGAAGGAAAAGCATACAGAGAGCATCAGCTTTGGTTTCTGCTCTGATAGCCGCAAGAATCAGGGATGGTGAGAGAACATCGTGCCTGGTGTGTATTTTGTCTTCAAACCAAACTTGGATCTTCAGCCGGCAAAGTTTAAATGCCGTCTGGCTAGAGCGCTTCCCATAATGTTTAGGCGTCAGATCAGGAGGAGGTGTTTTGTGGCTGTTCAAAGCTCAAAATATTTTAGACAGCTGTATTTTGCATCGTCCACTTGTGATTGACAAAACCGCTTCTTATTACCAGGTGTAAACAGGGCCTGGGATTGGACCAGGTTTGTGCATAAACATCAGAGTCAAAATGGCCAGAGAAGTTTATGAGGAGGAAGCTGGCAAGAAGAGGATGGAAACATCTGAGGTGACAGAAATGATCTTGATTGTTCTGCTACAGTGTTTATAATGATTTCTGTCTCAGTGAGAAATTGTCAGCCGAACTCCTTTGAGCTAAAATATTTACTTGAAGTCCCGCTGAGATTTAAGTTAAGTCATTTAACAACACATTCACAATTCTCTGATGTCTAATAATAAACGATTTAATCTTTTAGTAAACGTTTTATTTTGATTGTTTTTATTTATTTATTAAAGAAAGAAAGAAAGAAAGAATCAGTAAATGAAATGATTAGGCAATCGATCAATATCGATCAATATTTGACTATATTGTGATTATCACAATTATCACGATTATCAGTGGGACTGATCTTGTTTACGAATATTTGAGTGAAATTTTTGTCAAATAAAATAAAGAGGCAAACAGTGTGTATCTCACATGCTATATATATATCGTTAAATTATATAGCATTATGATAAAGCAACATTATATTAGCCATCACTGCTCACTGAGAGACAGTTAAAATAATGTAATGGGAAAAATATTAGCATTTTTTTAGAGTAATATAATATGCCGAGCTTTAGTGTGTAATGTATATGTGTGAATGTGGATCTTCAGTGAGCGTGTGGCACATGCTGGTGTGTTTCAGCGGCTGTCGGGCTCCATTCGTCAGCATGCGATTGTTTCCTGACACTTTCTAGCCCAATGCACACGGTCACATCCTTCCCTGACAGAAACTGGGACAGAGCCACACAAACCAACCTCGCCATAAGCAGTGAGATGTAAAACTCAACCGGCTTTTTAAGAATCCGTCTATCCGTCTCCAGGTCCAGCCAGACCCCTCACCGCAACACACTCAGGTTTAAAATGTGGATATCAGTTTATCTGGAGCGGTTGGAGCTGACTGGCAGGCGGCTGATAAGATGTCAGCTTATAGACGTGATGCCTCGCAGTCGGGTGGAGACGACCTCGTGCTAATCCCTATCCTGACTGAGCCACGACATGAACGAGTGACAGGAAAACGCTCCCGCACATGCGCGTGTACCTGCAGCCATGTGGAAAAGTGCCCTTCAGATCGCGCCACCTGCTCCCAGTTTCCCTCTTAATTGCCAGTGGAGTCTGCAGCTGCGGTCCCGAGAACGGCTCGGGTCACGGCTCATTTCTCAGGACAGCAGCTCCTCCCACCTCTTTAGACCCCTGAACCAACACCGAAAATACGGGCCAATTACTCCAAATCTTTATTTAAAGGTAGAGTAGAGCAAGAGCACTTTTTGTTATACTGGTTGAAACTCATTCTGATGGCAATCAATAACAGAAGTGGTCTTAATATTAAAACATATTGTGGAAGTCTCAGGACCAAAAAATATTTGTCTAATCCAATGATTACATTCGGTCCGATGTCCAACCTGCCTGTCAACATATTTCCATTCATCCGCGCACCAATCAGCCGCCTTTTACAGTTCCTCCTGAACCAAAACAACAAGCTTATGCTGTGTTCACGGCATGTCGTAACCGTACAAGATGGGAACCCGTGACTTTCTACACTAAAGCCCTGTTCGCACTGGATTAGTGTTATCTGAGGACCTCGTGTGATTTAGAAATTGGGATGAGCGAAGCCTGTGATTTTACTCGAAACTACTGACTTAACTCCCGGATATGATGTCAATATAGGCTATTGCTTGGAAATGTCTTGTTATTATAGATCTAGCTGTATATATCATACACAGAAGAATGTTCCTTACCAAATATAGCCATGTAGGTAATAACCATCCATCCAATAAGCCATCCATCTCCATCTAAGCAATCTTTTATCATTATTTTAATCATTCTTCTGATGGTTTTCAGCTTTCTGCTAATTGTATAGTTGTATGGTGTATAGCGATATGACCCAGCACCTAAAATACTATAAAAACAGTCCAACGCAGCCTCCATTCTTCGTGAAAGATGGATAAAAAAGCGCACAGGAAAAAAAAAACTTGAAAAAATTATATACGACCCCGCCAAATCACAGAGATGCCGATTGGCACGGGACCTCTGTGTTCGGCGAAATATGGTAGGACATTTGCAGGGGAATTTGTACTTCACAAATTACAAACATTCGCACGGGATTAAGATCACAGACAACCCTTCGCTATTAGTACAAATAACTATAGGTCACCAGGTAATACTTATCCCGTGCGAATAGAGCCTAAGCCGTCCTCACACTAGGATTTATGCATTTCTATGTCAACACTATCAACGGGGAAATTAATATGCAGCCGTCAGGTGGTACAAGTAAGAGCCCTTTAAGTTGTTTATGTTCATTATTATTGTAAAGGTATGTGCTTTGAGACATGAGGTAGTTTAATGTCGTCTCGTGCCGCTTTGCAGACTCTGCTGTACATGTTCATGTGTTTTGAAGGCGGCGTGGCTTTGGAGACGCTCTGAAGGGAGTGTGTGATCTTATGTCATTGTGTGTGTTTTTTTTCATGCAATGGTCAATTTTAAAATTTTGGACTATTTGGCTTTTCATAATGTGTTGTTTCAGACTAGTGGAGAAACATCATCCAAAATACACATTTAAGTGTTTATTTTATTGCACTTTATCTATGTGTCTGTAGATTTCAATGACAATGCCTATCTTTAAAGGCGAGTCAGAAATCTCCACTTCAGCAGCTTTACATACACCAAATGCATGCATGCTTTATTCAATGTTCAGATTTCTGTATCCAAATGTGTGCATTTGTAATTGTATAATGCCTCATTTGCATATTTAAACATAACATTAAATGTCTTAATGTACTGTGCTTAATTAATTGGGGAAAAGTGTAGAGATCTATTAGTTCACATCTGGTCTCTTCCCTTATAGTTAATAACACAATGACAGTCTGTTGATACAACATCACAGTTATATCAAATAAATAATGTGCATTTAATCTATAACATTTACATGTAATCTGCTTGTTAATGCGAGTGGTTGTTAGCACATTACCATGCACTGCAGGAAGCTGAGTTCTAAATTAAGATTTGATTCTTGCCTTATTTGAATATGATTTATGATTTTAATTCCTTATGCAAATTTTGACATATGACAGATTTTATCCGGGACCATATCCGTGCATCTCCATGCTAAGTTTCATTACATTATTGATTATTATTCTAGCGTTATCATACTCTCAGTAGCACCAGACTGAAATTGCAAATCCACAATTTCACACTTATACAAGATTTCCCCCCTCTAAAATATACTTTATATTATATTTCAGGATATAATTTAAACTCAATAACCAAGAGGATATCACTTTCACTTCCAGGATAACGTGACATTTTTGTGACATTTGAGTGACATTTTTCTCATCCACTTGCTGAGAAAGCACGAGTGTGAAAGGTCTGCTGGACTGGGACGGAGCTGGTCCAATGCGACACACACACACACACACACACACACACACACACACACACACACACACACACACACACACACACACACACACACACACCACACACACCACACACACACACACTGTTTGGCTGTGATTCTAATGACTGTTGATTTGTGCAGCCTCTGTGTAACTGCCACTCAGAGAGGAAAACTGCACACGCTCCACTGCTCTCAGCATCGATTCACACGGGGCAGAAAGGGTTATGAGGAGGAGAGAGATGAGATGATAAGAAAAACAACAACTGAACGGTCTAAAGACACAAAGAGAAGTAGAAGAGATATTCTGTGATGGAAAGAATGGAAAGAGCACAGGATATAGTTTTGAAAATATACAAATATGTGACCCTGGATCACAAAACCAGTCACATGGGTATATTTGTGGCAATAGCCAACAATACATCGTATGGGTCAAAATGATAGATTTTTCTTTTATGCCAAAAATCATTAGGATATTAAGTAAAGATCATGTTCCATGAAGATATTTTGTAAATTTCCAACTGTAAATATATAAACATTTATTTTTGTGAGTGAATGCTGCACAATCGTGAACATAAATGAACAACTTTAAAGGCGATTTTCTCAATGTTTCGATTTTTTTGCATCCTCAGATTCCAGATTTTCAAATAATTGTATCTCGGCCAAATATTGTCATATCATAACAAAACATACATTTATCCAAAGCGACTTACAACTGGACTACAGCAAGCTAGTCATCGTGAAGAGGCAAAAACAACGCAAGAAGTGCTCAAAATACAAAGTTCAGGCATTGCTCAGAGTAGGATAAGCCAAACAAGGGAGGATTAAAGGAAAAGTGTTTGTTTGGTTTTTATTTTACTTTATTTTTTGATGAGTTTTCAGTTGTCTTTTCAATATATCATATATCCAATATAAAAAATATATAACATACACTCACTGGCAACTTTAGTAGGTACACCTGTTCAACTGCTAGTTACTAATCAGCCAATCACATGGCAGAAACTCAATGCATTCAGGCATGTAGACATGGTCAAGATGAGCTGCTGAAGTTCTAACTGACCTTGAATTGAACGGAGAATGAATTACATGAGTCTGTGTGTCTCAACAGTGCTCGGCAGCGTCTCTACTAATAGCGAAACTGTACGTTTATCTGTCCAAGAACAGCGCCGCTATTACCTCGCTAGTGAGAAATGTCATCTAGCTTTTAAGTCGTTAAACAATCAACTTGTCATTTTTATGCTATTGTTACTATATTTGTTTGCTTGGGTCAGTGTCATTGTGGGTTTTGGTTCTTTTGCTGTTGTCGGCTGTACGGACTGAAATTACTGAAATCGTTTGGCGAAGTGATATGAAACTGTAATGCGGTCAAGAAGATCTGCCTGGATCTACTTTAGCCGTGAGTTTCCCTGAACATAATTGCACACCTTAAAACGTTCGTCAACCAATCAGATTCAAGCATTCAACAGCCCCGTAGTATAATAATAATAAAAAAGTATACAAGTATAATCTAAAAATATCTATCATGATATTTTAACATGTATAAAAATATAGAAATATATCATAAAATATATTTAAAAAAATATATAGAAAGAGATGAGAAGACAACTTCAAAAAGAAAGAATAAAGAAAAAAGGAATTCACAATATTTTGAAATAAAATCAATACTGCGATATGTCTAAACATGCAGTCTGGGACTTCACTAAATAAATATACAATAATAAAATAAAAGCTTAATGGGTTACAGAAATATTAGTATTGTAATTTTACACTAAATACAAATTATTTGTATTACTAGATTATTTAATATGGTACAATATTATTATTACAATATTTCTTATTTTGTTAAATATCACACTAAAATATATATTTTTTTTTAAATCATACTGAAAAATAGCAGGAATGTGGCCAATAAAACTCAAGTGGGGAGAAAAAAATACACTAGAAAATAATAGCTGGATTTACTTTTACTAGCACTAAAAAGAGAAAATCGTTTCAATTTCACAAATTATCACAATAATTAGAAGGATATGTGAATGTTGTGCATGTGATCTGCGTCTCACCACATGTCCAGACAGGTGGAGTAGTCCGTGGAGCCGAGCAGCACGTCTGGAGGACGATACCAGAGAGTCACCACCTCATTAGAGTACGTGTGGCTGGGGACCGACTTCGCACGAGCCAGACCTGCAGAAAACACACACACATTATCATCACTTAGGGGACAGAAGTTTCAAAACGCAGCTCACTGAGATCTCAGCTCCGCCCGCTCGCAGGAGAGCCGAGGCACGCTCAATTAACCCGTTTCCCTTAAACACACTTGACTTCCTGTATTTGGAGCTGCTCGGCGAGGGGGCGTTTAAAGCAGGATGCAAATAACAGCAACGGCTTCACGCCAGTATAATTTGCAGTCGATAATCCTGCAGCTAAACAAAGGGCTGCGTCAGAGAGAGTGAGAGGCTGTGATTTAGGTTAACACACCGACGGAGCCTGTAATCATCATTACACTAAACTGGAGAGTAATAGTCACCCGCAACCCGCATCTGAGCCTATAATTGATGGGAGAGCGAGAAAATGAGGAGGAGCGGATGAGAGGTCAGCGAGGTCAGAGATGATGAAGGCAGTCGAGGAGGAGGGAGGACGTCCTTTCCTGGTCCTGAGGCGGTCGCCATGGCAACGCAGCGGTCGAGCTGACATTAACTGTGAACGCCGGCTGAAGGAGAAGGAGGGAGCGCCGCGTAATGAAGGCCTCAGTGTCCGACGGTTCAAAGCGCTCGACGCCCGCCTGCCGCTCGGGAACACTGAGGGTCTCCGGAGGGGGTCGAGGGTCAAGCGGAGTAAATTATACATCACTCACTGTCCCAGAGTGACGTGAAGGACAGCAAGAGATGAGGAGACAACCAGAAGAGATAGGAAAGAACAAAGAGAGGAGTTACGAAGGTTTGGAGGAAAATTAGGAGGAATTAGGGCTGCACGAGATTTCGGAATAAAAACGTGATATGGCTTATTAATGTAATTAAGTCAAATCAAACTTTCAGTTTTCACAACTGGTTTCAGAGTGAACTACACACAAGTACTTCATGATACTGTATAATATACAACTAATCAAGATATTTTAATATGTATACACACACACACACACACATATCAACATATTTACATAAAAATATACAAATACAATGTCATAAAAAGAAATAAAATACTATCATATTTTAACATAAAAATATAATATCATAAAAATATACAACTATTATTATGATATACTACTAACATATAGGAAAACATACAAATATTTTAAATATAATATCTAGGGCTGTCAAAAGATTAATCACGATTAATCACATCCAAAATAAAAGTTTGTGTTTGCATAATATACTGTATGTGTGTGTACTGTGTATAATTATTATGTATAAATACACACACATTCATGTATATATTTAAGAAATATTTGCATTTATATACTGTATATACATTTATATAATTTATATTTTATATATAAATATAACCAATTTTTCTTAAATGTATACATGATTGTGTGTGTTTTTATATATATAAATAATTATACACAGTACACACACATATATTATGCAAACACAAACTTTTATTTTGGATGTGATTAATCGTGATTAATCTTTTGACAGCCCTAATACTATCATCATATATTAACATATATAAAAGTATACAAATATAATATCATAAAAATATACAACTACCATGATATTAGAACTAGAACTTCAGGGCACAATTTATCGAAATAAAATCTGAATATCTTGATTAAATAAATATCTGCACTAGCAGTTTCAGGGTCAAATGAACACTGTGCTTCACTCAGAAAGGCAACACATATTAGCATTTGTCAAACTAAAAGCTCTATACATTATAAATAAATAAGCTTCTATTTTAATGTAGACCTTGCCTTAAAATCCAGCAGTCAGTCAAATACACATTCACAAATGAACAGGGATTTATCTACAACAAACACACCGCACACAAAAGTGGGTCAGTCGATCTAAACGCCGTCTCATCTACACATCCATCAATGCAGAGTAGACTATGATCAAAATATGAAAAATGTAATAAAGGCATATTCAATACCTCCAGGTGTCACATGTGCGCTGTGGCAGAGATGATCGGGAGGAGTTTCATTACAGTGTCGTTATTCTCACACATTTCTGGGTTGCAATTACAGATTGTTTGGCAGGTAATTTCTGTGCGGTGCGATCGAACCCAGCGCTGATGACAGACTCAACCATTAGAGTCTCCATTTTCATATGCAGAATTGATTAACTCCTTTATCAAGATGTTAATGAAGTGAATTAGCCGTCAGAATGGATGCATGTCAATACCTGCTTTATCAAAATAACCTGGAGATGTGACTGTGTGTGCTTTAGTGTGCGCGCATGCATATCTACAATACAGCTTCTGCTGAATACACTCAATCAATGCATCCTTAAAAACAAAGCTGTTTATATCGTTCTTTACAAAACTTCATACACGTACACATGCATATATATATATATATATATATATATCATTTAGCAGACGCTTTTATCCAAAGAAACTTACAAATGAAGAGCAATAGAAGCAGTCAAATCAACAATAGGCAAATGTCTTTTTTTTATATATATATATATAGATATAGAATAGTAAGTGTTAGTATTACGGAATCAAATGTTGGCAAAAGATATGCATCTTTGTATGTATATATATATATATATATATATATATATATATATATATAGTGCTGTGTTAATTCCAGAGGGACGAGTATAACAAAACTTAAATAGAGTGAAGATCCTCTGAAGAAGGATTAAATGACTGAGCTCAGCAAGAAAGCTGCAAAAGATCTGCTTTGCTCTTGGAGGATTCACAATTCCCACCAGGCACATGATCTTAAGCAGCGTATACCATCAGCAGGACTAACATACACTTTATATTCATACAGCAGAAGAAAGAACAGCTCACGGCTCCTTATGGAAGCTTGGTTCCAACGCGGAATAAAAATAAGAAAGGTAATTGCGATGTTTTATCTATATCGCAATTCTAACTTTTTTTTCTCGTAATTGCAAGTTCATATCTTACCATTATGACATATCTTGCAATTCTGACTTTTTTTTCCTCACAATTCTGACAATTCAGGGGGGTTTTTTTTCAATCTAAACTCAGAATTGTGTGAGGAAAAAAAGTCAGAATTGCGAGATATGTCATAATGGTAAGATATAAACTTGCAATTACGAGGAAAAAAGTTAGAATTGCGATATAGATTCAGAATTGTGAGGGGAAAAGAAGTGAAATTTGCAAACAAAACTATGTTGGTGTATATATATAAAGCTGTTGAAGTGGAGATTTCTGACTGAAAATTGCGAGATGTAAACTCAGAATTCTGAAAAGAAAATCAAAATGGTAAGATATTAACTGTCAATACGAGAAAATATTCTAAATCGTAAGATATAAACTCAGAATCGGGAGGGGAAAATTGCAATTGTGAGAAAAAAAGAATAATATTTGAGGTAAAAGTAACAATTATCTTCTTTTTTTTTAGTTTACAGCATCTCCTCGCATCCTCCTCTTGCCTGGTCCTCGTCTTCCAGCGACCGCGGGCCAGCACAGCTTCAACACCTCCAGCACAGCAGATCTCTGTAGGACCTGATGGATCTCACGGGGCCGCTGGAGCACATCTGCTCCCCCACCGCATCCCATCAGCGGCTTCAGAAAACGACACGCGAGGGAACGAGTGGATTCCTGAACAGCAGATGTTCAGTCCATCACAGACACACACGGGAGGGTGTTTCAACGCGGTCCTGTAAACAGTTTGTCGACTCTGCTGCGCTCATGTGGAAGACGCGAGTTTAAAATGGCACATGATTTGGAAACTGAAATCACAGCAAAAGCGCTCAGCGGTGTCCACCTGTTCCCATAAAGCACTGCGTCACCATACACACTTAAACTACTCGCAATAAACTTGAAATAATGTATTTAAAACTACTTTAGTGAAAAACAAATGTTATAAAATTGCTGTTGCTCAAACTTTTTGGACTAGTATAATATTATAGTTAGTCATCTATTTATTTATTTTCATCTATATATATATTTTTTTTCAAGTAAAACTGATTATCCCTTGGTTATATATGGCAAAATATATATTAAACAATTATTACACTGCCTAAACTCACAACCTACTTTAAATATTTTTGCAACAAACTTAAAATACTGTGTTTAAAATATATTTTAAAAAATATGAAATGTTATGTTTAAATATGCAAACAGGGAATTATCTAATCTTAGGCAAATGGCAAAATCAAATATAATTTGCACACATTTCCAGAACAGAAATCTGAGCATTGAATAAAGTCAGGATAAAAACTCTTGTTTGATTTTGTTCAACATATCACTTTTTATCACTCCATAAATCAGAAAATACTGTCAACAGACAGAAAATAAATACATTTTCACCATGGTTTTAGGAATAAAAGCCTATATAAATCAGGCGAATTATGTATGTCCAAACCTCCAGAATATAGATATGAATAAAAATGTAAATGTAAAGATTTCTGAGAAAAAAAACTCATAAAAGATACATATTATCATCGAAATCTAAAGATGCAAATAGATAAAGTGCAATAAAAAATCCTTAAATGTGTTTTGGATGTTTTCTTCCACTATGTTATGGAAGGAAATAGCCCAAAATTGGCCCGTGCCGTGTGTGAAGAAACAATGGATTTGCTTGTAGTGTCTTGTCTTAAATCTCCTCTAGTCTTGTCTAGCGAGTGTCATCTTCCCTGCAGATGATGAAGTCTTATAGTGGAGGAACACTAGACTCATGTTGCTGCACACTTGTGGAGGACAGGAGGGGCGAGCGGTGACAGATCGGGTCCTGATGACCCCGCTGAGGACGCCGGCGAGCGCCCGGGCGGAGAGAGGGACCATATGCCGCGGCCCGTCGGGGCAAACGCCTCTCAGCAGCTGTTTGAGGACACACAGACACCAGAAATACACGGGTTTGGCAGGGCTGAGATTCTCGCTTGAATCACTCCGGCCCTAATTGAGTGGAAGGAACAACGTCCCACCAGGAATCTGAGAAGCAATCTGCTGGTCAAGCTGTCCGTCGGTCTCGCTCGGGTTCCCGCCATACTTCCCTTTTCTTTCATTCGTTCACATTTTTGCTTTGTTGTTAATGATTGCTGTTCACCTTCTGACCAGCTTTTGTCACGATTGTTCATCCTCCGTTTCTCTCAGAATCCTGTCAGGAGTTTTACTTCCTACAAAAGAGCCCAGCAGTGAGTGACTGAGTGACTGAGTGACTGAGTGACTGACTGACTGACTGACTGACTGACTGACTGACTGACTGACTGACTGACTGACACACACACACACACACACACACACACACACACACACACACACACACACACACACACACACACACACACACACACACACACACACACACACACACACACACACACACACACACACACACACACACACACACACACACACACACACACACACACACGTCTACAGCAGCTGTGGTTATTGAAGCATTCTACCTGTTCATTTTCTCCATTAGGTTTCAAAAACGTCCTTAAGCTCCAACATTTGATTTGAAGCGAAAAAAAATGAAGAAAATTAGGAGGAAAAAGTGTGGCATTGGGAGTGGCCTCGTAGGGCAGCGAAGCAAGTGCATTCTGGGAGTTGTTGTCCTTCATCCATATGAGCCACAAATACATTTTCTGGCATTTCTCAGTCTAAGGCTTCAAATTCAAAAATAATTTCACATTTCTACTACATAAATGACCCATTTTAAATACACATTCATCTTTCCAGATGTGAAGTATCCCTTTAATGAGCAGCTCATCCAATTAAGCACTGTGAATAATGCAATCACAAAACAATATACAGTATATATCAAATATTGTAATATAATACAATATATTTTATAATGGTAGGTAGTATTATTTATATATATTATCTATAATTTTGTAATATTTTAGAATATTTTACATTGTAGGGAGTATGTATGTATGTATATATATATATATTACACATACTCCCTACAATGTAAAATATTACAAAATTATAGATAATATATTGCAATAAACATTAAAGTCTGTGTATATATTGTATTGCAATAAACAAACATTTTAATACTGTATGATTTTAAATGGAATATTTTACAATAAACATAAAATATTGTGTGTGTGTATATATATATATTTATATATATACAGTATTTTATGTATAAATCGTTAAAAAATTGTATTTAATAAATACAAACAATACTGAAAGTAGTATAATAAACAAACTCATTAAATTAACTAATAAAAAAAGTATCTTAATAAACATCTTTTGAATTTAAAATGTTTTATTTCACATAGTGTATATCATTTTTTAATTAAAATATTTTTGCAATAAGTTTAATGGTTAAAGTGTTTAAAGTGTTTTGAGAGGAACAGGGACAGAACAGAACTATAAAACTATCAGTCACAGATCAGCATGTCTCCACACTGCTCAATCTCTCCTCACGAGTCGCTCTTTATCTCCTGCTTCAGACTCACAACAGGCCTGTTCTCTTACGTAGAGTTCTCTCGTACTGCGTCGAAAGAACGCTATGGGAAAGATATTTCTTTGTCGAGATTGAAGCCAAAAATTAATCCTTAATTTTGTAATATTGTAAAACGCTTTTCTGAAGCATACAACCTAGGCGGAGCAATACAGCTCACCCATTGGCTGCTCTGCCAGAAAAGCACAGCCTATGCGAGGCCAGGACGCTGACCAATGAGGACGCTTCGCGCCCTTCTGCGTCACCTCCCGCCCAAACAGGCGTGGCCTAGGCCTATAAATACGAGCATAGCTGTCTAACACGCCGATTTTCTTAAATTCAACGAAGCTGCACGCATCGCTGGATTGATTCGAGCCACCACAGCCGTCTGGATACAAGCACCTCAGCAGGACGAGCCCTTACCTGAAGCCGCTGGTCTTCGCCGCCTTCAGCCGCCGTTCCCTGCTGCGCTTCTCCGGCGTGGATATATCCTTTCAGTTTTGTGTGTGTTTTGTGTGTGTGTTCGCCTACCGCGTCACACGCTTTTTCCTCACAAAAGAGCACGAGCGTCTTTATAAAGATGTCTCGCTTTTCCTGCGGCTCCTGCCGAGCCGCGCTCATCGACGGGGACCACCACGAGTTATGTGTTTCCTGCTTGGGCGAGGAACATGCAGCTATCGCTCTCGGTGATGGCGGCTGCCATCACTGCGACATGATGCCAATCGCGACTCTGCGGACTCGCCTTGCATCTTTCGCCGAAGCTGCTCAACCGCCCCCTGTAGCGCCGCGCCGTAAAAAGCGCCGTGCTCAGCGGGTCCCGGAACCTCCCTCCACGAGGAGCTCGCCGCCGCCGCCGCTAGCTCCTCTCAACGTCTCGCTCGAGTCGCTCACCGACGGACAACAGCCGCAGCACGCCGCTTTGTCCGTTATGGATGACGACCAGCAAGCTGTATCAGAGGGAGATGATGATTGCTGTTCGCTTCTCGCTTCGGAGAGCGAGGGTTGGGCGAGCTCTGTGGACCTCCCCTCCCCCGCTGTTCGAGAGCGCAGAGGAGGGAAGATCAGCATCGAGGCGGAACTGATGCGTCTGCTCACACAGGCCGTGTCGAGCCTCGGCCTCGATTGGTCGACGCCCGAACAACCTGCACTCAACCGGCTGGATGGACGCTTCCTCTCTGGAGACCGCGCTGCGCCCCCCTCCAGACACGCACCGTTTCTTCCTGAGCTTCACGAAGAGGTAGCGAAATCATGGAAGGCGCCATTTTCAGCCAGAGTACGTACTTCTGCCTCGCCAGCATTCTCCGTAGTGGACGGTGCTCGAGACAGAGGCTACCACGCTCTCCCTCCGGTCGAGGAGGCGGTAGCGACTCACCTTTGCCCACCCTCTGCGGGACGGCGGGCTAAGGGAGTCCTACCATCCAAAGCTTGCCGCACGTCTTCAGCTCTGAACGGTCGCGTGTATTCCGCCGCCGGACAAGCTGCATCGGCGCTGCACACCATGGCGGTGCTTCAAATCCACCAGGCCAACCTCCTCTGCAAGCTAGACGAGGAAGGCCCGGGCGCGATCAGTGTTCCGGACTTGCGTAGCGCCACAGACCTAGCTCTTCGCGCTACAAAGTCCGCCGCACACGCCATCGGCAGGATTATGGCCACAGCTACTGTTTCTGAGAGACATTTATGGCTGACTCTCTCTGAAATGGCGGAATCCGAGCGCTCTGCGTTTCTCGACGCCCCCATTTCACCGGCTGGCCTCTTCGGATCCTCCGTGAAGGACTTCGCGGACCGATTCGCCGAGGTACAGAAAACTTCGCAGGCCATGAGACATTTCCTGCCAAAGCGCTCCAGTTCCGCAACAGGCCGCCCTAAACAGCCGCCTGCCCGAACTCAGCAGCGCCCCGCGCCCGCCGCGCCGGCCCAGCAGCAACAGGCCCGAGAGAGACCACGGTCTCGCTCCGCCGGACGCCGCCCGCCACCGCGTGGTCCTCGGCCCAAGATCTCAATCAAGCCCGAGGCCTCGGCGCCATCCTAGCCCTGCTAGGAAAAAGACGGTGTTCGGGTCCCGCTGCGGCCGGACTTCCACCAAAGATTCCCGCTTGTACAGCCCTAAGTTCCGTGTTTGTACCAGTGTACTCAGCAGCCAACAAACCGGCCGTAAAGCCCGTTTGCCTGCACACAAACGCCGTTTTCACGGCGACCCAGATAAATCTAAAAAAGAGTTTAATTTCTGGTGTTCCGGCCAAGGCCGATGGTGTAATGTGTGTAACTGCAATGCCCACCCAGTGCCCATTCATTCACACAAGCACAGCCCCGTTCAACACAGGGTTTGCACACATAAAATCGGCTCACACCGATTGTGCTTTACGTGTAGTGAGCGTGCCCACTGTCCAGTGCCCACAACCACTACACACTGCACGTTCCGCGGTTTCTGTAAAAACGAAACTAACGAACGGTCAGTCAGTACACAAACACAGTGTCCCCGGTGTTATAAATGTGCCCGCCACCAAGCGCCCACGTTTATTCACAAACATAACGAGCCCCGTAGGGCTCGCCCCGCGTGCTCTCTCTCAACTCAGAGAGTCGAGCGCGCGCGGGACGCATACTGTGTTAAACATGTCCCCCGCCTCAGACGCCACGGCGTCCATGTCACAGCACATGGTTGCTCTCGTGTCGCCGCCATTTCGCGACCAGAGCCCAGATTACATTCAACCCCTAGTCACACGTGCAGATGCATGGGAAGGACTACCCGGGGTTTCAGAATGGGTGCTAGAGACTATAAAAAGAGGCTATTCGCTACAGTTTTATCGACGCCCTCCCCGTTTCACGGGAAAAGTCGAAACCACGGTAAAAACAGAAGTAGCACATCTACTTCGAGCCGAAATAGCGAAGCTATTGAGCAAAGGGGCCATAGAGCCTTTATCTCAAGCTCAGAGCGAAGGGGGCCTGTACAGCAGATATTTCCTGGTACCAAAGAAAGACGGGGGTCTCAGACCCATTTTAGATCTAAGGCGTCTGAACAAAACGCTTGCAAAGCGGAAGTTCAGAATGCTCACGACCAGAAGTATCCTCGCGCAAATTCGCCGAGAAGACTGGTTTATGGCAATAGATCTGAAAGACGCGTATTTTCACATACAAATTGCGTCACGTCACAGGCGATTTTTGAGATTCGCCTTCGAGGGCCGGGCATATCAGTACACAGTCCTGCCATTCGGCCTATCCCTAGCACCTCGTACATTTACAGTGTGCATGGACGCGGCGCTGGCACCCCTGAGACTCCGGGGCGTTCGAATTCTGAACTATTTGGACGATTGGCTAATTCTGGCTCAATCGCCGTCAGAACTCGCTCACCACAAGACACTAATACTCGATCACCTCGAGTGCTTAGGTCTGAGGGTCAATTGGGAGAAAAGTTCACTGTTTCCCAGTCAAAGGATCTCCTTTTTAGGACTGGATCTGAACTCACTGTCTATGACAGCACAGCTGTCATCACAGCGCAGGCGAAATACCCTGCAAATGGCGAGATCCTTCCTCAGCGGCCACATAGTGCCACTCAGGAGATTTCAGAAAATGCTGGGCCTCATGGCCTCAGCCTCAACAGTGCTGCAGTTGGGCCTGCTGCGCATGCGCCCACTACAGTTCTGGTTGAGAGCGCGCGTACCGCGCCGAGCATGGCTACACGGTCGCTATCGCCTCAAGGTCACTCAGGAATGCATTTCAGCCCTGACACCATGGAGAGCGTCAGACTGGTACCGGTCAGGTGTAAGCCTGGGGACTTCCTCGAGCCTGAAGGTGGTGTCCACGGACGCGTCCACCTCAGGCTGGGGAGCACTGCTCGACGGCAGTCCGCTCTTTGGCCAGTGGTCAGAGCGAGCCGAACTACCGCACATAAACTGCCTGGAAATGATGGCAGTGGACTTTGCGCTGAGGCGCTTCTGTCCCCGGATAAAAGGACACCACGTCCTGGTCCGCTCGGACAACATGTCGGTAGTAGCCTACATAAACCGCCAGGGTGGCGTGAGATCCCGGAACCTATTCAGGTTAGCGGAACGCATACTGGTGTGGGCCCAGCACAACCTGCGCTCGTTAAGAGCAATGCACGTGCCAGGCCACTTGAACGTAGGCCCGGACAGACTCTCACGGAACAACGTTCCCACTGGAGAGTGGTCCCTACACACACAGACAGTGCGTCTGCTGTGGAAAACGTTCGGCAGAGCGGAAATAGACCTGTTTGCAAACCAGGAAAACGCTCATTGCCCAGAATTCTTTTCGAAGAGCACGAACGCGCTGGCCAGAGTCTGGCCCCGCCGCCCGCTCTATGCTTTTCCTCCTGTCTCACTCCTGCCTCAAGTGCTGGAGCGTATCAGGGAGAGCGGATGCTCAGTACTGCTAGTTGCTCCATTCTGGACGAATCAGACCTGGTTCCCAGCTTTGATGCGACTGAAAAGTACTGCCCCGTGGCCGATACCAGTGAGGAGAGACCTCCTCTCACAGGCCAAGGGCTCGATTTTGCATCCTCACCCCGAGCTTTGGTCCCTACACGTATGGGCCATAAACGGGTACCCGCTAACCTCCCAAGAGGAGTGTTAGACACGATCGAACAAGCTAGGGCTCCGTCTACTAGACGGCTCTACGCTTCCAAATGGTCGGTGTTCTCTGGATGGTGTTCAGATCAAGGTCTGTCACCACTTCAGTGTGGAGAACCGGAGATTCTCTCCTTCTTGCAAGAGCTATTGGATAAGGGAAGAACCCCATCCACGCTCAAAGTCTATGTGGCTGCCATATCAGCGTTCGTTAATCCAACGCTTGGCCGTTCACTAGGCAGGAACGACCTGGTGGTCCGCTTCCTGAGAGGCGCCAGGAGGTTAAACCCTCCAAGGCCTCCTTCAGTCCCCGTGTGGGACCTTTCTACAGTGTTGAACGCTATGAAAGGGGCCCCTTTCGAGCCTATTCACTCAGTTGACATGAAACACCTGTCTCTCAAGACCGTGTTTCTTTTGGCTCTCGCTTCAGTGAAGCGTGTGGGAGACTTGCAAGCGCTCTCAGTGAGAGCTTCTTGTATGGAGTTCGGGCCAAACGACTCTATAGTCGTGTTGAAACCGAAGCATGGGTACGTGCCTAAGTCCCTCAACACACCGTTCAGGGCTCAGGTCATCTCCCTGTCGGCCCTGCCGGCCTCAGAGGACGGAAATAGCTCCCTTTGCCCGGTCAGGGCATTAAGAGCTTACGTGTCCCGCTCCGCTGTTTTTCGACAGACGGAGCAGCTCTTCGTTTCGTTCAGCGGGCGCTCCAAGGGACGAGCCGCAACGAAACAGAGTCTGTCTCGATGGGTAGTGGACGCCATTGCGCTAGCCTACGCATCTAGAGGCTTGGAATGCCCTTTGGGCATCAGAGCACATTCCACGAGAGGCATGGCCTCCTCATGGGCTTGGTATAGCGGAATCTCGTTACAAGATATCTGTATGGCGGCAGGCTGGGCCTCCCCGTCTACATTTATTAGGTTCTATAACCTAGAGGTTCCTGCGTTGCAGGCTAAACTGCTCTCGGTCTAGAAGACTATGTATAAGTGTTCCTGCCCCGCACTGCGGCCCAGGTCACTTCAATGGTAATATGTACAAGTGCTCCTGCCCCGCGCTGCGGCCCAGGTCACTTCAATGTCTAATATGTATAAGTGCTCCTGCCCCGCGCTGCGGCCCAGGTCACTTCAATGTTTTAAGCATCACTCACTGACAATGTGTCCCATGAGCATGCTATTACCCCTCATATATATCTATATTTACATATATATGCTATTATGCCTTGAGAGGCACTACTATAAGGGATGATGCTATTTTAGCCGCTCTCCTTATACTTCTTGGGGTAGGCGCTTGTATACCAGGGCGCGCGCGCCCTTAGGTGTCTGTGTCGATCCAAGAACACGCACGGCGGTTTGCATAGGGTTCCCGTAGCGTTCTTTCGACGCAGTACGAGAGAACTCTACGTAAGAGAACGTACTCGGTTACTAACGTAACCTCGGTTCTCTCTAGGAGAGGGAACGAGTACTGCGTCTCATGCCGTGCGTGTCCACGCTGCGTCGCTTCATTGACGAAAATCGGCGTGTTAGACAGCTATGCTCGTATTTATAGGCCTAGGCCACGCCTGTTTGGGCGGGAGGTGACGCAGAAGGGCGCGAAGCGTCCTCATTGGTCAGCGTCCTGGCCTCGCATAGGCTGTGCTTTTCTGGCAGAGCAGCCAATGGGTGAGCTGTATTGCTCCGCCTAGGTTGTATGCTTCAGAAAAGCGTTTTACAATATTACAAAATTAAGGATTAATTTTTGGCTTCAATCTCGACAAAGAAATATCTTTCCCGTAGCGTTCTTTCGACGCAGTACTCGTTCCCTCTCCTAGAGAGAACCGAGGTTACGTTAGTAACCGAGTACGTTTGCTATCAAAGCAGTGCTCTGTGTCTGCGTCTACCCATAATGCCATCAGGAAACCAGACTGGACATATGGTGCCACGACAAGGAGGGGTTAGACACACACACACACACACACACACACACACACGCACGTGCACACACACACGCACGCACGCACGCACGCACGCACGCACGCACGCACGCACGCACTCAGAATCCTGTCAGGAGTTTTACTTACAACAAAAGAGCCCAGCAGTGACACATACGCACGCACGCACGCACGCACGCACGCACGCGCACACACGCACGCACACGCACACACACATCAACAGCACAGGTACTATGGTACCAAACTGACACTAAATGAAAGACTAAAGCACAAATACCAGTCGTTGTGCATTATCTGTAGTTGTGAATCTTTCTGTACTGTAACCGCAGTCTGAACATAAACTGTCAAGACAACAATGAAATATTGATATGCACCTATTATGTAAATGACGTAATATCCAGGAAGAGCAGAAAGACTGTAACAACATGTTCAATAACAGAAGAAAGATCATAACAAAATACATGTTTAATGATGACACTACCGGATGAATTATGAGCATGTCTTCATTGTGTGAACTTGATTTTTACTGTATTTTTCTTCTTGCATTGTATTTAAATCATAAATAATGGTTTAGATGAAATGACATTTTCTCTTATTGAAAAAGCAAATAAAAACATAAAAAGTATATATATAAAAAATATATACAAATATATATAAAAAAAATCTAAATACTGAGATATAACTTTCACATTTCAACTAAAAATCACTTGAAACGTCTGAAATGCGGTTAAAAATTCACAGGACAATGGATCTCATTCACATATATACATTTCAATATGATTTATTTATTTAATAATAATACTTTATTTGTTTAATTTAAATTAAATATAAATTGTTTATCAGTTTAAAACTCTGACAGCTCTGACAGAAATATTGATATACATAATGAACAAATAAACAAAATATTAAAATATTATAATTATTTATTTATTACATATTAATATTTATTTAATTACTTTGATTTATCAAAAAAAATGTATCAAAAATACATTTTTATATTTAATATCAATACACAATACACAAATAAATAAATACATATGGTCTTATTAAATATATTTTATATACATATTCACACACAATCGTATAGGGACATTTTTGCCCTGATATCTTGAATTTTAGCCTAAAATGGTATTTCTAACCGCAACTTCATCACCACCCCGCGGCGCTACCATTGGGCCCATTTTAGGTCCGGGCCAAGGGGCGTTGCTAGACCCGTATACATCTGCTGTGGCGAGCCCCAGTAAATCTGAAGTTTGAGTTTAACAATTTATTTTATTTGTCAGTGTATTTAATAGAAATCATATTATAGGGTAATAGAAATTATATATTTACAACGCAGTAATAAAACAATCAACGCGCAGTTTAACCGGAAACAGAAGCTGGCCCGTGCGACAGAAATCCATGTCCGCACGTGTCTGTGTTTGTTAGCAACTGCAGCGCGCACACATCTGAGCACACCGATGTGGTTGGCACGCTATTGAGGTAGGCTATGAAAACATGACGAAACAAAAGTTTGTAAATAATACAAATAATCTTATTTTGATTCATTATTGGCTTCTGTAGATGGACATCAGAAATGTAGAAATCTACTGAGTCGCTGTCCTCAGTGCCGCAGAAAAACGCTGAAACGGAGATGAAAGGGAACCCGTTTTTTTTTTTTTTAGGCTTATTTTAACTGGCCCATCTAGTTTTCTAGAGGCCCACCTACAATCAAAATCCTGGCGCCGCTAGTGTTCATCACACAGTGAGTTGTTGCCCTGCTTTATGTCCGTCACCAATCACCTGTATGACATGTCAAACGTTGTACAGCGGGGAAAGTCTTACCGAAGTCGGCCAGTTTGAGCTCGCCTGTGTCGCTGATCAGCAGGTTCTGTGGCTTCAGGTCTCGGTGAAGGATGTAGCGCTGATGGATGTAAGACAGACCCCTCAATAACTGGAACAGGAACAGCTGCGGAAACAAATCAGTCATGTGTGTAAGCATCACAAATCATCTACGACACCAGCGAATCAATATATCATTTAAAACCCAAATCACCAGGATCCATCCCATCACATGTGTCAATTGAAGTACACAGGATCCTGTAAATGTGACACACCACTTCTCCATCTAAGGACGTTATTTGTTCCCATCTTCCTCATAGCAATCCCCATCAATATTGTGCTTTTATATCATCTAATTTTATTCAGCAGCAGATACTGGATCTATCAGCTTGTTGATGTGGAGTATTGATGAAGACCAGCGAACCTCCTCAAATCAATCAACAAAAGAAAGTGAACAATCGATGAACGAAACACAACCGCGGCCTTCACTCGTAAAGCCTCACATCAATCTGAGAAGAGCAAGAGTGGCCTTGAAGAGATTCAAACGCCTCTCCGTCAGACAAAACTATCAAAGTCTCGGCCAATTAGGCGAAGCACGGGAGCGCGGGGTCCAATCAGAGATGAGTTGATCTGGGGTCAGAACGAGGCGTTCTTCAGACGCTCGTGTTTACTCGTGTGGAGAGAAACACACTCCTGCTCATTAAGAGTCTGCAGAGAAAAGGTTTAACGATACACTTATTCTTCAGCATCTCCAGTAACGTGTCAAATGGCCATCAGGAGAGCGTTTAACCGCGCACTTCAATAGAAACATCCCACAACCACATTAACATTTTATTCCAAACAGATTGATCTACAGGAGTGAGGAAAGACTTGTAAACAAGGGGGAAATCTGCAAATACAGAATCATTGGTATACAACATTGATAAGCAAAACACACACACACACACATATATATATATATATATATATATATAGTTTGTTGATATTAATATTTTTCGGTTTAAAACTTGCTCTGACAGAGCAATTGATATGCAATACAGATAAATAGATATGATTATATTTCAATGATAATAAATTAATTTATGATAATATTAATATTTTTTTGTTTATTAAATGGTTTGCTCTTACAGAAATATTTACATTCAACAGTGATATATAACAATATATATATTAATATTAACATTAACTATTATATTTATTATTGGGCAATTATATAAAATAACTTAATAATAACAACTTAATAAATTCATCAATAAAATTAAACAAATATATATGATTATATTTAAATATATTTTGTGTTCATTCATTAGCTTAGCTATTTAAAGTAAATACTAATTATTCACTCTGATAGAGAGAGAGAGAGAGAGAGAGAGAGAGAGAGAGAGAGAGAGAGAGAGAGAGAGAGAGAGAGAGAGAGAGAGAGAGAGAGAGAGAGAGAGAGAGAGAGAGAGAGAGAGAGAGAGAGAGAGAGAGAGAGAGAGAGAGAATAATCCGCAGTAGAGATAAGGTGAGGGAAGATGACGAAACACAACAGGACAAGAGGAGGGTCAGCTTTGAGCCGAGGAGAGCAGGAACGCCCAGGGCCTAATCTGCAGAATGAAAACACGATCAATACACGCCTGGAATATCGACAATCGCCCGCTAACACAGACAGACCTGAAGGAAAGAGCAGCGCTGGCACTGCAGGGAAGATCGGGGTTAACGTTTCATGCGTTTAGGGTTCAGTCTTCAGTTCTTCGATGATGAAATGCTGCATCAGAAGATTAAGATGTTTGCAGCCAAGGATCATAATAAAAACCTCAATGTTTGAGGACTATCAATGTAAACAGAGCTTGTTATTTCATTAATAAAGACAGACCTTGAAATAAAGATCCAATCTCAAGCCGGATCTGATATAACCGGGAAGCGGAGACACTGCCTGGAGAGACACCCATGTGATGAGGATTAATACTACAAACCATTCAAGGCCATTCGCCATTACAACAGGCATTTCACTTCTGGGAAAATGGTAATTACATTATTGCTGTGAGAACGAGTGTAATTTATCATTTGTACAGCCATATCTCCATATCTGACTGATAATCCATCTTAAGACTTCATCAATAATTCCACATTAACATATGAGCTCATATTGGTTTTTGATTATGATCCTCAACTATCTCACGTATCACTAGTACTAATTACTTTACTACAGTAAGTGAGGAGATGCACAGCTTTCACATGCTGGATGATCAAACGGGTGAAATTGTACTGTAAAAAAAAAAAATCAAATATTTAATAATAATAGTTTGTCAAAATATTTGTATTTTAATTATTAAAAAAATAATAATAATATTGTACTGTAAAATCAAATATTTAATAATAATATTTTATTAAATTATAAAAATTACAATCACTAAATAAAAATATTATTGTACTGTAAAATAAAAAGTAAATAATTAATAATAAAAATAGCAAAATAATAAAAGTTGTTAAATATTTTTCTTTTTATTATTAAAATTCTGAAAAAAATACTGTACTGTAAAATATAAATCAATTTTAATAATAATACTGTTGTTAAAATATTCTAATAAATTAGAACAATTAAATTACTGTAATATTTAATAATAATAATAATAATGGTTGTTGTTCATTTATTTATATTTTATTAAATTATAAAACTAAAATTACTATAACAACCAACTATTGTATAAAATAAAAAAATAATGTTGTTGTTGAAACTTTTTTATTGGAATAAATTATCAAAATTACCAGCTTTTTGTGAAGTTTAGTCACCAATCTTATCAGCGTACTTTCATGCCATGTAAACCTGCCAGGCAAAATGAGTACAGCCGCCACCTGAAAACCCCACAGAACACCTTAGCAACAGCATAGCAACACACTGACGACTGCACTCATATTTCATCAGAAGAATCACAGCAGGTTCGTCAGATATCGGAACATTTAAGCTCTCCTGCAGGTTTCTGCTCTCAAAGCCACGCCACATCATTCCTCTTCCTGTGGCTTTATTTTACAGACAAAATACAGCCGCATTTTCTGAGTGAATTGATCTCAGAAACTCACCACTTTCCTGACAACACAGGAAAAGCTTTTTCTCCTTCAAACTAGACTGTCTTGTCTTTCTTATATGAAACAAAAGAAAAGACAAAAATGAATAGTTTCTATTGACTGAATGACCCGTTTATTTCTCATACATAGATATTCTGCAATAATAACTGATTATCTGTGTATAAAATCCAGCTGAGGAGAAATTCAGTGATTGATTTGACTAAAGACTGTCTTAAGTTTGTGCTGGAAGAAGCAGAATTGCTGCTAAATGATCCAGAGAGTCTCTCACATCTGCTGGAGAATCAGTTTTTAATGTGGCGTATCAATGGGCCATCAGCTCCACACCTGCTCTCCCAGTCTCCAGTCGTACATGAGTCTCGTGAGTCAAGCTCACAGATCTCACGCCTGTCTGAGAACAAGCAGAGGGCCAATATTGTGTATATAGTATATTGCCATCGGGCCCTATTTTACCGATCTGAAACTCAAGTATCAAACGCGAAACGCAAGTAACTTTGTGGACGGATCTTGCAAATCTAAAATGTGTTGGTCTGAAGTAGCTTCATTACTCATAGGTGTGGTTTGGGCGTAACGTGCAATAAACCAATCAGAGCGTCCTCTCACATTCCCTTTAAGAGCCGGCGCGCTTGTTCCATGGCGGATTGATATTATAACGGCGGGTTTGCCGGCACACGCAACTTACATGATGGTAACGGTGATTTCTCAGTCTTCAGAATTTAGTTTCCTGGTTCTTGATGGACAACCCACAGTCAGATGTCCTTATATACCGATGTGTCTCGCCACTATTGATCACACAGGTTTGATCCGTCATTACTACAATTAGCCTGAATAATAATGTGTAAGCTAGATTTATGCCTATTTATTCACATCTTCATGGACAACACAATGATTTCCCTCGTGTGGTAATATTTTTACTAGTATGTATGGTTTGCAAAAATATGAACTGCTGTGTCTGTGTAGATGAGAGAAGCAAAGTATATGTGTGTTGTGCACACACTACATTATGGCCAAGCATGCGCCCTTAAAATAGCATCTGAATAACGCGCCGCTGACTTTAGACTAGGTTTCTCCTGGTCTGTGGCCGAATTGTTTTCTCAAACTGCAAAATATCACCAGGGAACGTTTGCGCCGGAACACGCTCCTCTTTTCACTGAACCACCAGGAACAATAGGAATGATACATGCGCCGGTGTACTAAGTCATTTGCGCTGGGTGCAAGATAGGGCCCTTAATGTTTTGACAGTAAGGCAATACAACTCCCCTTTTTCGCCTCACGACTATGAGAGCTGATAGGAGGCTGATTACAAAAAATATGATCGTGTATGTCGAAATAAAAGTCTTGTAGTTTAAATGCAAACAAATGGACCGGACATTTGTTCTAAGTAATGTCTTTCTTTGTTCTTCAAAAACGTGCTTTGTTGTTGCAAGTACTACTTTTTGTAGGAAGATTGCACTTTTTCTGTAATTTTCATATTTTTATTTTGGTACCTTTAAGTACATATGATCTATCTATCTATCTATCTATCTATCTATCTATCTATCTATCTATCTATCTATCTATCGTATCTATCAAATATTACAACAAGACTCATACCTGCTTCATAACCGCAAGTATTGTGAAATTCACTATGGAAGCTGTAGTATAAAACGAGGACACCGCATCTGAAGTCCAACAACAGCAGGTTAGCAGTAAACCTCACTCAGATCAAATTACTTCTGATGCATTGCAACACGATCGGCCGTCTTCCTGAACGTGACGTCCAGCAGAACATTTATGAAGGAAGAGAGCTGCTAAAATCAGTATATGGCATCAGACTGATGGACCATTAGTGCAATCGCACAACCATTTACTGTATGTCCCTGATTGTGTCATCAAATGCAAGGCTTTGTTTGTTTCGTCAGATGGTTCGTGGGTTGATCGACTAAACTGTGATTGTCCCATTAAGCTTGAAACCTTCTTGAAAATGCAGCCGGCTTCATCCTCCTCCTGCAAATAAACTCTCAGGATGACGAATGTTCACAAACACACGGGTGTTGGGATTTTTGGTGCCAGAATTGAATTGAGAAAGTCTGTTAAATTCCACCTTAATTGGCAAATTTGATTTGAATTGTAATTGATGTAGCAACCAGATTTAAATTTGAATTCCAATGTAAGGAAGTAAAATTAATTGAAATTCATATAAATGTAATTTTTAAACAGAAAAGCAAAGTTTGTCAAGTTAACCCATAAATGCCAGCTTGCCAAAAACTTGAAAACCTTGTTTTAAAAAAAGGTTAAAAAAGCCTTGAATTTTGAAGGATAGATGGAACGATAGAATAAAAGACAGAACAATAGACAGAACAATAGAATGATAGACAGAATGAAAGATAAAAAGAACAATAGATAGGCAGAGCGTTGGAACGATAGATAGAATGATAGATAAAATGATAGAAAGATATATAGAGTGATAGATAGAACGATAGATAGAACGATAGATAGAACGATAGATAGAACGATAGATAGCTAGATAGAACGATAGATAGATAGATAGAACGATAGATAGAACGATAGAACGATAGAACGATAGATAGATAGATAGATAGATAGATAGATAGATAGATAGATAGAACGATAGAAAAAGATATAGATAGAATGATAGATAGAACGATAGAAAAATATATAGATAGAATGATAGATAGAACGATAGAAAGATAGAAAGATATATAGATAGAATGATAGATAGAACGATATAAAAATATATAGATAGAATGATAGATAGAACGATATACTGTATAGATAGATAGAACAATAGAAAGATATATAGACAGAAAGATGGATGGATGGATGCATAGATAGAATGATAGAACGACGGATGGATGGATGGATGGATGCTGTAGTAAAGCACATGGACTATAGAACCTTGTCTGAATGCACTTCTCCTGAGGTTGGGCCGGCTGTCATTATCAATTAATTCATTTGAGCATTCTCATTAAAGCAGCCTGACGTGTCGAGCGAATCAATGCTACAACTCCGGCGTAAAGAGGACTCTGAAAATATCCAGTTATTTCTGGAGCGAGAGCAGCATATGCGCAGGAGGTCTGCTTGGACGGCAGCCCAGAATCAGGTCTGGTGTGGGACGTCATCTCTCTGCCGCTTGACCAGTAATTACATTAGCAGCTAGCGCCCTGAGCGCTCCCTTTCAAATGCTAATTCCCTCCAACCTGCAGCAGAGAGTCTAATGGCTTTTATTAGCGGGATTGGTGAACGCAGATCTGAGTGAATGAATCAGCTGAGCTAATGGGCGGAATTAAAACTGTAGCCCTTGTGTGGCGTGTTTGCTCGTGACTGTGGGAGCTAATCGCCACTTACTGCCATTTTGGATCTCATGAGTGGATGCTTGAGGAGGCGGCTTGAAGACGAGCGCTCCAGAAAACATTAAGACACTAAGGACATGCTCTTGTGTTAAAAACAGACAGATGAAGTACAAGAGAAGTTAGAGAACAGAACAGAAGATGCTTTAACTACCACACATGCTTATCCTGCCCCTAAACTGCAAAAATCCTATTTATATTCGTACTTTTGTCTTGTTTTCTACTTAAAATTTCTCAAAATCCTCAGAACAAGTTAAATTTACCTGTGAAGCATCGCTGAATTAGATATTAAGACATGTTTTCATAGATTGTGTAAAAAATACATCATCTGCTAGTGTGGTAAGACAAAATACACTTATATTCGAGTTTTAAAGTGGAAATGAAGCAGCAATTTTACATTATTTAGTAAACTAATTTCAACTTTAATATCTTATGCAGTGTTGCTTTACAAGAAAATTTATATTGTTTCAAGGATTGTAAGACATTTTAGATTAGATTCAACTTTATTGTCAATACAATATAATGTACACTGAACAAAATTATAAACGCAACACTTTTGAATTTGCCCCCATTTTTCATGAGCTGAACTCACTCTATGTACACAAAAGGCCTATTTCTCTCAAATATTGTTCACAAATCTGTCTAAATCTGTGTTGTGTTAGTGAGCACTTCTCCTTTGCCGAGGTAATCCATCGACCTCACAGGTGTGGCATATCAAGATGCTGATTAGACAACATGATTATTGCACAGGTGTGCCTTAGGCTGGCCACAATAAAAGGCTCTAAAAATATATATATTATTAAAACGATGAATATTGTACTTGTTTGTTTATAGAACAATAACATTTTCTACCATATATATATATATATATATACATATGTATATACAGTATATACATGGTAGAATATATTATTGTATACACACACACGCGCACACACACACACACACACGGCCAATGTTTTAAGACATACATTTATTGGACTCCAAAAGTTGAACGGTTTCAAACCAGTTTCAGTGAACACAGATAATGCCTTTAAAAAACTTAGTTAATTGCTCAATATCCTGAAAAAAACAGCTAAATTAAACTAAGTAAAAATGCTACTTTTGTAACTTTTTTTGGTGAACTATTTGCCAAAAGTAAACAAGCAGCAGTACGAGCTCTTCTAAGCCAAGTTCTCCAAGTGTTCAGTGGAGGACGCGTAACTGCTCTAAACGCATGAGAAACAAATTAGACATCATATTAGCCATAAAATGATTCTCCGAATCTCACTGATCTGGACTTCACTGTCCTTACACAGCACATCTGAATCAACAGAGGAATCCCGGTGACATCGGCTCTGTTCTTTAAACCGGTGTAACTTGCAGCCTGTCAGGGAACGAGTGCTCAATAACACGGCATTGTGAACTGATGTGCCAAAAGTACAGCTGTCTGGATCTCTGTGCGAACACTGAACGCAGGGACACATCTCGGCTCTAACTGCGGGCCGTTCCTGAGTCAGGTGAGCTGCTCTCATTCTCTCTCTGTCAGCTCGTCATTTATCAGGAATTCTCTATTGGTTTGAATTTCAATGAGGGAGCGAACGGGATAAATACTTTATTTATGTAAATCCACAGTGACAAAAACCTGATGAATTACATAAGCAACACCCGCTTCCCCGCCAGCCTTCTGCTCCATGGCCTCATTCGCTCCATCACGTCTTACTTTCACTCTGACACGCCATAAATTACTCTCATTTCACAGCAACTTTCTACCAAATCATTGCAAGCATTGTCATGAATTAACTTTTTTTATTGATTTTTATCATATAAAAACTGTCTTGTCCATTTCTGTCAAATAAATCAAGTAAATACCACAGTCAGTTACTCATCCGAAAATACGACTACTTACAAATGCATGTGTCAATAGACATTGAAGCTTATGGCCTGCAAATTGGTGTAGTTACAACATCCACCAGCAGGAGCAAAATGCCTGTGTGTATTAACATTGGCAATGCAAAATGAACATTTACAGTGACATTTTCTTGTTGCACAAAGAAACGCAAAGGATTCTTTCAGCATTTTCATAAATGCATTTCTCCAGCTTAAAGGATTAGTTCACTTTCAAAAATCTTTTTGCTGATAATTTACTCACCCCGATGTCATTCAAGATTTCCATGTCTTTCTTTCTTCAGTCGAAAAGAAAATTAGGTTTTTGAGGAAAACATTCCAGGATTTTTCTACACAGAATGGTCTTCAATGGCAACCATCTATCCCAATGTTCAAAAGAAGGTTCAAATGTCCGTCTCTATGCAGCTTCATAGTCTCGACACGATCCCAGTCGAGAAATAAGGGTGTTATCTAGCCAAACGATCGGTCATTTTCTAAAAAAAACATTAAAATGTATATACTTTTTAACCACAATTGTTCGTCTTGTGCTGGTCTGCGACGCGCCACGTATTACGTCATCGCGTTGGAAAGGTCACGAAAAAAATAATAAAAATACATTAAAACAAAGATGTCGGATGATTTTGAAGCTGGAGGAGAAAATGAAAATGAGTTTTTCGCCCTTCCCTACTTTTTTGAACCGTAGTACACAGACAAATAACTTAGATAGATGACGTGAACGTGACCTTTCCAACGTGATTACGTGAATGCGTGGCACATCGCAGACCAGCACAAGATGAACAATTGTGGTTAAAAAAAGAATAAACTTCTTTTTTTTTTTTTTCTTTTTTTTTACAGATCGTTTCGCAAGATATGACCCTTATTTCTCGACTGGGATCGTGTCGAGACTTTGAAGCTGCATTGAGACGGACATTTGAACCTTCTTTTGAACATTGGGATAGATGGTTGCCATTGAAGTCCATTCTGTGTAGAAAATTTTTTATTTATTTTTGACTGAAGAAAGAAAGACATGGATATCTTGGATGACATCGGGGTGAGTAAATTATCAGCAAAAATGTTTTGAAAGTGAACTAATCCTTTAACTAGCAAACAGTACTAAGAGGAAGCATTTGCACATAAAGCATTTTGCTGTAAACATCAGAGAATCAACGAGTTCTGTCTCCGCTAGTTCTTTAGCATCGGCTTGGTGTGTCACAGCCTTAAGTTGCAGCACATTTCAGATGAAAACAAAAACAAACAAAAAACGTATGTTACGGTGCAGATTAAATTTGGTTATGAGAAAATATTTTAACGTTCCAAAAATGACAAACCTCAGCTTTAAATGCAAGTCTGTTCTCCCAGGTCGAAAACATTCTGAAGTCAGAAAACACTGCACTTTCTCTGCGAGTGTGTGGTCTTACTGCTCAATTAAACATGGGCACGAAACGAAAGTCTCGTGTTACGGGTCAGGCACTCGCTGGAGGAGCACAGGCAGCATTCAAAAGTCATTTTACAAAGATCAAATCATTGGTTCTGGTCTGATTATCTGAGCTCAACTGAAGAGACTCCATGCAGAGTCAGACTGACAGACGAGGACGAGGAAGCCGGTAAAATGGGTCACAGTCTGAACTCACACGACTTCTGCTCTACTTCTGATTGCAGAACGGTACAGAGGGGGAAATCAAAGTGGCCTGGGAAGGTCTTTACTCAAGACTGAGAAAAATACTCAATCCATGTGTCAGAATCAGAACCGTACACTCCATCGTCTCATTAGACCGATCCACACTGCACAAGAAACAAACACTAATGCTGAAACGAGCTAATCAAGCCACCGGTGGCATTTACAGGCCAGGAGAAAATGGTGGGAGAAAAGCTTGTAAGATTCAATACTATGAAGAACATCATAAAACCAGCGACAATTGCTCTGATTTTGCCAGGTTGCGTACTAGATCTGAGTTATAAGATAAAAAAAGTATATGTTTTGTAAACGAATAAGTAAATAAATAGTAAAACAAAATAAAGTGACAACAGCACAACTAAATATACTGAACAACCATTGACCAGAGTCATTTCATCACAAAATCACCTAAAAGAAGCTTGAAAAACAAAGCAAACAAAGTCAACAGAATCTCACTCACCCTGATGTTGTCCGGATGGAGACCCCCGGGATGTTTGTCCATGTACTGACACAGATCTGTGTGCTGAACAGAGAGAGAGAGAGAGAGAGGAGAGGGACATGAGGCAGTGACAGGAGACAGACTCTAAACTAAATCTAGTGAACTGCTTCAAAATACTAAAATAGACCATTTTTTATTTGATATATATATATATATATATACACAAACATTCAATCAAGTCTCTGAAGGACTGGACTAGGAAGGACACAGCCTCAGTAGGATGCAGACTTCCGATTGAGAAGCACCCTATGGCCCTGTCCCAAATGGCACCCTAAGCACTCGCGGTCTTCCTACGAGTCCGCACTTTCGTGACGTAACGCCGCTTTGACTGTCGCATATCGACCGCAAAGGGGGTGCTCGTGAGCACACTTCTGAAACCTAAAACGACAGATGGGACACCGTACGGTCTCATGGACTTAAAAGACACGCGCATAAGTCCACAAGACTGAAAGTGCATATGAAGTATGCCATTTGGGCCAGGGCCCGTGTCTATCTTTATGAATGGGACATTGAATCATTGGTTCACCCGATTGATTCGCTCAAAACGGGAATTCAAAATTGAGCAAAATTATCTAAATTATAAAACAATATTAACTTCTTATTTATTGAAATGTTGTATAAAATCAATCACATTTGCACTCGTGCTATTCGGGGCAAAACATGAGTTAATTTAAAGCTGCAGTCCGTCGTTTTTCCTCTTTGTCGCCATCTCTGTTAGAAATCTGCAATTGCAGTTAATCGCGGAATTATTAACTGTGCGTGGGTAGTAAATCGGCATGAAACAGCGCGGATGAACACAATGTATTGAGGCTGCCGCGTCGCTGTGGATACTGTAACGTTACTGTCATCAGCAATCTCAGAGTATACTTTTTGAAAGTGTCAACATTAGAATTTTCATCGGAAAATGTCATCTGAACAAGTAAGTGACATTCACTTTTGTTCTGACCAAATTCGGGGGGTGGGGGGAAGCATTGCAGTAGCTATATCATGCTGATTAAATCTAACGATTGCTTATATCACGTCAAAACGTGAAACATATATTTTTTCTGTAGCCACTCTGAAGTCCGAAGTCTTTGGGTTTTACAACTGGTGAATCTCCAGTTGTCACTGGTGATTGTCGCTTTAAACTTTCGGGATCCGCCATACCAAGTGCTAAGCTAAATCTCCACCTCCATCATCCACACACGCTAGCCGGGGACTCCTTCTCTATGTGTACAGAAGTGACGTAATGACGCAAAGACATGCTCGAAATTCCCGCGGAAATCCACCAGTACCACTGGAATTAAAATCATTATTACAAGCTTACCGTTTTGAATCGAGGTAAGGCAAGCAGATCGTTTTGAACACTGGCTGGTTACGTTTTTTTTCAAAAATGTCTTTTTTGATATTTTTAAACCCAAAAAAGTGCCGGACTGCAGCTTTAATAATTCCATAACTATTTAATTAAATTAACTCATTAAATCAACAGCCCTAAACTAGGTGAAATTCGAAAGATTAGAATATTGTTACTATTATATTATATAGACTCATTACATGCAAAGTGAGATATTTCAATACTTTATTTGTTATCATTTTGATGATTATGGCTTACAGCTTATGAAAACCTTTTCACAATATTCTAATTTTGAATTTGGGGTTTTCATAAGCTGTAAGCCATATCACAATTATAACAAATAAAGGCTTTAAATATCTCACTTTGCATGTAATCAGTCTATATCATTTATTAGTTTCACTTTTTAAGTTGAATTACTGTAATAAATGAACTTTTGCACTAATTTTTCGAGTTTCATCTGTATATATAGAACGCAAACGGATGGCTTCACACACACTTGCAGTGTGTGAAACTGAAATAATTTCCTGTATTGGTGAGACGAAGCTCGCGGCCTCTTTCCACAGGCTCGATAACGTGACTGTGTGAAGGTGCGAGAGGCTTTGTGGGCCGCGTGGCTGTGCATGTAAATACAGTCGGCGGGAGAAAGAATTACCCACGATGCTCTCCTCAGTCTTTATTCTGCCCACAGACCTGCGGCGCTGGAGGGCCGCTGATATTTGCAAACACCCGCTGCTACCCGTCCCGCACCGCAGATAAACGCGTTTCCTTTCATGAATAATGCAGTCTCTCACTCAAACGGGCTTCAGATATGCCTGTCCGTCGCCGTCAATCATTATTAACTGCTCGCCGTGGAAAATGAATTGATTTCCTCAGTGCGAAACCCTCTGTTTGTTCGCGGCCCGCATATAAAAGCGTCCGCATTCAGCCCGAGTGCATTTTTCTCAGCGAAATGACTCTGATGAGATCACAGCGGTGGTCTCAGATTAATAACTAAGCTATGGTTCGTATCTCTCAACGGACCAAAGCTATCAATAGCTGAGCCGTTGTCCAATCTTAGTGTTTTGATTGTTTTCTTTGACACCCCGACGTGTTAGCTTAGCTCTCATGAATAAATCAGACTCAAGCCGCAATTTCACGCTCATCCAATTTAGCGAGAGGATACATTCCTGGAAAAAACAACACTGTTTACTGGAGTATAAAGTAATAAGTTATATCAGAGATGCAAAAATAGCACAAAATATGAAGCTAATCAGGGAAGGCACCAATCTTCCCTTTAGACTGTGACACGGATCAATGACGGGAGGTCAGTGTCACAATGTGCATTGACATTCAGAGAAAACACATTTAACAAGTGCTCTTTTCTTTCTGTGATGCTTCAAATCAAGTGTCAAGCCTGACAGGACGGGTTTCTTGGCGTTCCTCTTTCCTTCCCGAGGACCAATTAGCTCCTGTCAACTTAAAAGTGCACTTTATTAAAAGTCAAGTGCATCCTTTGAGTGGACTATTATTTTTATGTTAAGAACTGCATTTGCTGAGAACATGAAAGCATTGAGTTATTGAGTTAGAAAGTGCATGTTCTCCTGACCCTCAGCTCAGTGTCCGCTTTTGCTTACTGTACAGATCAGTATTCATGAGTGAACACTACAGAAGAAAAAAAAAACTGAAAGTAAAGTAGTAAAAAGAAAAAAAATCTAGCAAAATCAAATGTGTTTAACATCTACCTCAGGGGTTCCTGTGAGAAATCCTGTCTGGATCTGTGAACGCTGATACTGTGCTCACAACGCTTCTCGTTTATTTGAACCTGTCAAAAACTAATTTTATCATTGTGCACAAGTCTTGAGCTCTTCATGGATTTAAACTATAAAGCACAGTTTTTCTCGATAAAATAACAGAAGGTTTAACTGGTTTAATTACTGCTGCCATCATATCCAATGAAAACCCAAATCTAATAAATAATACAAATAAATGTCATTTAAGTTATTCATTTTAATTTGGTTTTAATTTAGTTATTATATATATCAAAAAAGTACAACAAACATAAAATAAAATCCAAGAGACGTAAAACCAGACAGGACCAGCCTTAGGCTGCTGATTTTTTCCCAGCAGGGAAGAGAAGCTGAACCTCCTGACCAGACGTTCCCTACAGACAGACACGGATCGTCCCGGAGGCTCATTAACAATTAAACTGGCATTTCTGTCCCTGCTTCAGACAAGAGACCTTTAAGAGAGCCGGAAACTGTAATGATTTATCACACTAATGCTGCTAACATCATTCTCACATACAGAACCCTTACTATCAGCAAACGTTTTATATCTCTCCCTATTTCTGCATATAACTTTCAGATTGAACACAACAAGGAAGAGTTTGTCCAAAAAAACAGTTATAATATTGTGCAACAGTGCCCGCCCCCTTTTTCAGCTGCACTGGTTCCAGAAGTATTATTATAATTTTTTTTCTTACATTTTTCTCATAGAGATTTACAAATATTATTCGTTGAAGAGCTATAAGCCATAAACCAAACCAATAAGCTGTGAGGTGAATCATAACACTACAAACTTTGATTTGAAGCAAAAAAGTTTTTGAAAATCTAACAAAAATACAAAGAACCAAGACTGTGAGAACTACAATCCCATGAAGCACTGAGAACAGCATAATCGAATTAAAAACAATAAATAAATATAAAATAACTAATTTAAAAATGTTGAGTATATGTATAAAAATAATATATTTTAAGCTCATTTCAAAATATGGATATTTATATAGAAACTTTTTTTTTGAAGGCATAGGGAGATTGTCCCGATTGCATCATTTGCAGTGCTTCATGGGAGTGGGCGGAGCTAAAAAGCTATTTTGAAACGTGTTTTTTTTAGACTGTTTGGTGTGATTTTCTGTGCAGCATCATGGGTAATGTAGTTTTACACAAGGAATTCTGCTGTAAAAAAAAAAAAAAAAAAAGCTGAAATAATGCTCTGACAGCTTCAACAGAAGCAAATACTATCAATTAACAACCTTAGCTCACAGTAGGTCTGTCTTTAAAGGATTATACGTTACCATTCAAAATCAGTTTAAAAAATTATGGAGTTTTTACATCCGGAACTCAGAGTTTGTTTGACAGGTGATTAATCATAACGCTGAATCCGCCATTTTCCTCCGTCAAACAAACCAGACAAGTGAGTTAGTACATCGGTGCACTTGAAAAATTTATATTTCATGCTAATATAATTAGTAGGAAGTGACTAGGACCACAGTTATTATTTCAAAACTTAAACACCATAAAAGTATCATCAAAATTGTCAATACAGGTTTTAATTTAATTTAAAAACTTATTTTTTCAATCTATAATATGACTTTAGAACACTTAAAATATAGTCTGTACATCATATGTACAACTGTTCTGGTGTTTTAAAGGTGATTTCTAGAGCTTGACAGTATACATTTCTGTGCAGTTGCATTATATGGAAAACAGAAGCTTGGATATTATGCCTAAAATCTTTTTTTGTGATTTTCAAAGAAGAAAGAAAGACAGAAAGTCCTACAGGGACAGAATGGCTGAATTATTCCTATGTGCTTTAATTCGCAGCCCTGACGCCTGCGGCTGCGTCTCATTGCAGGTCTGTGTATAAAACAGGGAGACGTTCCTGTCGCTGTGAGCCACAGATGAAGAGCGGGGCTTTGAAAGAGTTAGAAAAACAGTTTTCTAATAAAAACGGTGCCAAATTGGCACATATAAAGAGGCCGATCGGTTCAGGCACCAGGTTCAAAGCGTAAGAAAAATCCTGAGGTAAAGTAATGCTGACTAAAGCACTTTTAAACCTTTCAAAAGTATTCAGAAACAGGAGACCCGACCAGCTCCACGAGGCCCAGGAACAGGAGATGTGTGGTTATGTGACATAAAAATACTCTGACATTTTGGAGTGGAGTTACAGAAAATAAAATGAATTGAAAACTGTTTGTAAAAGAAACAAATGCGAGAGGTTTGATTTCCATCCGGTCAGCATGTCTGATACTCACCACATACTCAAAGACCAGCGTCAGGGTTTCCTTCGTGTGGATGATGTCGTGGAGCAGCACTATGTTCGAATGCTTCAGGCCTTTCAGCAGAGACGCTGGAGAGACACACACACACTTCATTAACACAATCTGACCAGTTTCAGACTCATGATAACTAGATAAGTGCATTTTAAAATGACATCATACACTGTAAAAAATGATGTGATCAGTAAGTCAAGGCAACTTATGTTTTTACAGTTTTCAAGTCAGTTTAATATAACTTAAGTGACTTGTACTACCAAGTTGATTATACTTTAAAGTTTGAGGCAGCAACTGAAATGACGGGTTTAAGTTTATTTTTTTTATTTTTTTTTAATGTAGAAACTGCAAAAGCGCATGTCCATTTATCTGACAGGCACCAATTCCTTAGATTAATATATTAATACAGCTTTATGTTTCCCTGATATTTCCAGGTTTTCCATGCCTTGATGATAATAATAATAATAATGAATTATTTTGTAAAAAAAATTGTTATTTAAAGGTTCTCTAAGCGATCCTGGGTGACGTCACTTCTTGTTGACGTTTGAACTATTGTCAAACAAAACGGAGGCTACATGTAGCTAGACCCTCCCTCCTCCTCATCCACGCACTAACCCCCCAAACCCCACCCCCAAATCCTTCTCGTCGGTTATTGGCTGGAACACTGTTTGTTATGTTTCGTGGTGCGGGTAGCCCAGTTTGTTTTTGTTGCTGTTTGTGGAGCCTGGGGTGTCTACAGAGACCGCGTTTTTTTTAGAGTGTGTTCAGGAGACAGACAGCTAGCAGATAGTGAGGAGATATTTGCTGTATGTGACAAAAAAAATGTTGGCCTAAAAAATGCGTGACATCGCTTAGAGCACCTTTAACTTTCACTTTTTCAGTGTGAAATGAAGTGGCGCATGAATTTAAAACACAGTTAATACACAGTTAAAACACACACGCACACAGGTTTTCATGTTTTATGGTGACATTCCATTGGCATAATGATACTGTACAAACTGTATATGTTATCCCCTAAACCCACCCATCACAGAAAACGTATAGCATTTTTATATATATATAAAAAAAAAATCCTACTGTATGATTTATAAGCTGTTTTCCTAACGGATAAGCTGTTTTCCCACTTTTTTTCTTTTTTTTTTACTCGTATTACTATCTTTGTGGCCTGGTAAACCCATATTACCCACAAAGATGGCAATATTCAAAATCCTTTTCCTTGTGGGGACATTTTTTGGTCCCCGTGAGGAAAACAGCTTATTGTTCTAAGTCATCATTCTATGTGATGTTATTTGAAGATTCACAGAAAATAAAAATGCTGATTAGGACAGAATGACTATAATTCCACATATTTGCACATAAATGCAGTTGCCATCTACAAATGCCACCGTTCCCAGATCTCAGCCGTCCCCTGCACCTGACTCCCGCTGCAGATCGTTTGCATGCTGTAGACTGCCAGTGGGGCGGAGATGAGCGGATATCTGTGAGAGATGGAGAGAGCCGGCACTCTGGGGACGGGAAGCGGCTCTCAGCGCTCCTCAGGCTAAGCTTCCTGTCTATTATTTTAGCTAACGAACACTGTATGAACACTGCAATTAAACATAATCACTAATCCTCAGAAGTCAGCAACAAAGCAGTCATTTAAACTGATGATTTTTGTGAGTGTTTTCCATATTTCTCAGATCAGACGTGTTATTTTCTTCAAATTACAACAACGCAATCACCACAGAACAAGCCATTCCCAGAAACCTCATCTCATTTGAGCACAAAACACTCTGAATGTTTCAATTTACTACAAAGAAGGAGCGAGCGACACTTCAAGCGTGTTTCATGATGAATAGTAAACAGATTTGCGGGACTGGAAAATGCGATTAATTTTTCAAGGGCACAACAAAAAGCTCAGATAGTGAGATAGTAACGCTGGGTTTCAGTGAGAGTGAAACGAGGAACGTCTGCATTACGCGAGTCATTCCTTCTGTGAAGCCCATGATATATAGCATATGTGAAAATACTGAATAAATAAATAAAGTCAACTATTTATTTAATCAATTTAGTTGTATTATTTAGTTTCAAATAGTTTTATTAAATCAATTTATAGTTTTTTTTTTCAAACTATCTTGATTACAGGCATTGTGACATCAATATCGCTTTAAATCCTGTTAATCTTTCGCAAAAGTCAGTTCCTGAATGACATCATCATACAGGAAGTGACATCACTTTTGTGGGAAATCAGCAGCATAATTGTATAATATAATAATTGTTTATATTCTGAATATTTTAGACAGAGACTCATCATATACTTTGTAGATAAAGAGAGGAAAGAAGCTTCGGCTACAATGTTCTTCTGCAAGAAGCAGTTTGTTTATTAACCGTGCAAAAGTTACATACAGTAGTGTACCTATAAACGTTTTATGAATTTATTTGTTTACCACAGTTGGTGTTGATTATATTATAGTTGTGTTAAATCATAATGAAACTGAATCCAGAAAAATGTCAACACATATATAAAATAAAATGGAATAAAACCATTTTCAAAGGGCACTATTATTGCTAAATGTTTAACAAATTACTAAATTGTTAGTTTTAGTAATTCAATTGATTATATGCTTTGATGATAAAGTTGCATTAAATCATTAATATCACCCAATATCACATCAATATCACTTTCCATCTCTTTAACTAACTAAGACTAGTTCCTGAATGACATAATCCTACAGGAAATTGAATTTCCTGAAATTTTCCTAAGGGAAAATCAACAGCACAAAAATCATCAATGGATTTTATCAAATGACACAACTTAGTTAAAATGATTCCTAATAAAAAAGATGGTTAAAATATGACTGTAAATCCTAATTTTAGCTCTTAATTACTACCTTTTCTCATTTTTAATGTCATTGTGTAAATCATGAAGGTACAGAACTTAACCAGAGCAGATTTATTAAAGTCTCCTCTATAGTTGGCAAACAAATAGTTCAACACCAGCAGGGTGATTTTGAACAGTCACAGAGATCTACAGAGACTCAAGCACACATGTTCAACACAGTTCAATATGATATACAATATAATCATTTAATATGTTGTTCAATGAGAGATTCACTACAAGGAAATATTTTAAAAACAGACAACATGAAAAACAGACTTCATGTCATCTTTAGAGGCAGATTTACTAACAGCTTGCTTCAGCCCAGACCCTATTTTGCCATTTAAAACTCCTGTCAGGATTTACTAAAGACATGCAGTGAAAAAATGAGCGATGAAAAGGCTTTGACAGTTATTTTTGCAGCTGAACTTTCCCTTTCCCTTCTTCTTAATTTGCACATTGTCAGTAGATCACCTCCACTCCCATCTGCTCTTTTATGGGATTGCAGTCTCTCGCTGATTTGCCCTGTTAAGTACATCTGGCCCTTAAAATGCTGCCTATGTAGTTAGCTCGCTAGGTTTGTGAACACAGTGCGTGATGTGCCTATGTTTCTCCTCTCACATCCCGTAGTCATTCCACACACGTTCTGCCAGCTTAAACATCTCCAGTAATTGCTGAATTAGTTCAATTTTCAAAGCCCTTTTTTGAGCCGCTCACCGGGGAAGAGCGCAGGAGCTCTGCGATGATCACACAGATCAAAAACACACCATCACTCTCTCAGCGCAATTAAAATGCATGTGACGGTGAAGGTGAGAGCAGCGAAAATCTCACACCTTCACGATCTCACTGAGAACTCGGCTGGAGAGAGAAAACGCCTGCTTCTGCAACAGCGGACACTTTCAGCAGACAGAACTCAACCGTTTTTTATTTTTGTTATATGAAGGCCACATTAAAACACTTATAAATATTGTTTTAAATAATTAGGGTTGGGTATTATTGACACAAATTTTATGATCCGATGCAATTTCGATTCACAAGCTTGCGATTAGATTAAATTCAATATGGGTTAATTTGGATATATATAAAGTACAGTGCATGTCCCTTTTTCTTAAAAAAAAAAAAAAAAAATACTAAACTTGTCAGCCGATACATTACTATAAAATTAAGGGTTAAAATTAACAACTGATTTGTATATGAACATTTAAATTGTACAAGGTAGTTAAAACATTTTTTTTTTAATAATTATTATGTTTCTTCTCTAATTGACCCTTCACAGGGAGCTTGATTGACAGGTGATCTGACCAATCATACTTCGCCATCCGCCATTTTGTAAGACAAAGCAGTCAGGAGAGTTAGTGGATTAACATGGGAGGATTTGAACTTGAGAAACGGAGTGAACTGACACCTTTCCGCAGTTAAAACAACATTCCTCCTGATGTTCATTCATGTTTATTTGATGCTATAAATTAACTAGAAGGAAGAGATGATCGGTTCACGAGCAGCTTTAACTGAGGCGACACAGCGATCTGTCACACACATTAAAGAGCCACAAAACAGTATTTATTGTTTAAAATTTATTTTAAAAAATGACCAAAGTTGAAAGGTGTGACGTTGTTTAATATGTTTAATATCATAAGTAACCGTAAAGTAACCTGGTCTGTCCTGTCTGTCAGTGTGTTGTCAGTGTCTCTCTGCTCCACGATGTATTTTTCACTGCGTGAGAACATGGTGTGGCGTGAGAGCGGCGTAGCTTGTCGGACATAGCGACAGTAACTAAGGGGGGGGCGGGTCTTTGCGAACGCTCAATTGGTTTTTGAAAACATTTAAATAGTGGCTGTCATAAAAACTTGTTTTCCTGATGGATTTATTCAAACATAGTACATTAAATATAGAAGGACAGGTTAAATAAAATATAATGAATATAGTGCATATATTTATCAAAATGCTCATCTCTAGAATTATTTTTCTAGCTAACTGTCAAGTTTATGGTCACTGAATGTCCAATTTGGTGGTCACTTTGAATTCCTTAATAAATTGACAGAATTTGAAAGCTGAGACTTTGTTTCATATCAAAAGTAGCAAATCGAAAAGCTTATTGTGATTATTGGATGGCAGGTGTTTAGAGCAAATAAGTTTTGTTCATGCATCAACTGAAAACAGCACAGATTAAAATATCAATTCTGGGGATTTAAGAATTGATATCGGTGCATCAAAATGAAAAATCAATATTTTCAACCCAGCCCTGAAAATGATAGTGTTTTTAGTAGCGGTTCAAATGCGTTATGAAGAGAAAGGAAGCACAGAGTGTGTGTGTGTGTGTGTGTGTGTGTGTGTGTGTGTGTGTGTGTGTGTGTGTGCTGGTTCACTCATTCACTCACCCTCTCTGATCGCTGTGAAGGGAGTTCCCTCTTCCTCCTGCAGACGAATCACTTTCAACGCAACCAGCTTCCCATTCACCCTGCAAACACACCACATCACACGTTTCACACTTCATATTCATCTGTATTACAGGACTGATACATAAACAATAATGTATCGTATAGTTCAAACAGCACATCATAGATTGTATTCCCAAAAAATGTGTGAATTGATAAAATTGATTAAAAATAAAAAATAAAATGTATATTTAAAGCGACTTACATTGCATTTTATGGTATGAATTAATAAATTTATTAATTTGTATATATACTGTATGTATGTATGTATGTATGTATGTATTTGTGTATGTGTGTATGTATATATATATATATATATATATATATATATATATATATATACATACAAATAAATAATGAATACAGCAGAGTGAAAGCAGAGTTAAATATAATATATGTTTAATTTACTCAACAACTAAAATACAAAAAAAATATTTGATTACTAATAAAGTTGTGTTACATCATAAAACACAGAACCCAGAAAAATGTACGGACATCGCCGAACTTTGGAAAAATAAAATGGAATTTAAGGGGAAAAAATGAAACCATTTTCATAGGGCTCTATTATTGTTAAAATTTTTATTAATTATTTAACTGTTGCAGTTTTATGAGTTAAAGGATTAGTTCACTTTTAAAATGAAAATTCTGTCATCATATACTCACCCTTAAGTTGTTTCAAACCTGTATGAATTTCTTTCCTCTGCTGAACACAAAGGAAGATATTTAGAAGAATGTCAGTAACCAGACAGTTTTTGATTCCCATTGACTTCCATAGTAGGAAAAAAATATACTATGGAAGTCAATGGGAACCAAAAACTGTCTGGTACTGACATTCTTCTAAATATCTTCCTTTGTATTCAGCAGAAGAAAGAAATTTATACAGGTTTGAAACAACTTAAGGGTGAGTATATGATGACAGAATTTTCATTTTAAAAGTGAACTAATCCTTTAAATTGGTTTGCATGCTTTTTGACGATTGCAATTTAACCCAGAAATACTATATTAATACTGTAACATATTTCATTGGGCCCTATATGGGAAATTATTTGATATAGTGTGTATTGACTGGATGGTGTAAATGTCTCTACTGTATATGACAGAATGTTGTTTAATAAGAGAGATTGATGATGAATGGAATAAAATGGAACACAAATTAAGACCAGGAACACAATTTACTGATTTACTGTTAAGTCAATGAAATGCAATTTAGAGGCAGTGGAGTGAATCTTAACACAGAGGTCAAGATGTGAAATAAATGAACTCCACCAATCATAAAGAGCTTGCACACAAATAGCATCATTACTATGAAAAACACTGCCAATAATGCACAATTCATTTCACGCTGGCTGAAATTTTATTTTCCAGATTTTAATTTATAAAAGTAATCATCAAGGAAAAACAAACGTTACACGCTCTCTGTCTGAAAGGATTTCATACAACACATGCCATTTCATGCTCTGGGAGAGAAGCTCTCTCCGGCTCTCAGATTTTATTACAGCAATATGAAAAATTATTTCATTCATATTATAATTATCTGCTGCCGTCTTTGCTTACAGTTTTATTACTAAACAGTGTGTCTGTATGGAAATGAAGTGCATGGTTTCACAGAACTCACTTGCTCTTCCCTTTGTATACGGTTGCGTAGGATCCCTCTCCGAGCTTTTCCAGCTTCTCGTACGAATCTGCCTTTCCGAACTTTGGGCTTGTGGGCTGTAATAGAGACAGACACAGTTACAGTCGGCACGAAGCAGCAGTTGCGATCATCTATTTTCCCCTATTGTGACGTATATCCAAGAGAAACGTTGTCTAGAACTAGAAAAAATGTAGGGCGGGACTTGAGTTTGTCCATTGGGAATTGGTTGGATGGTTGTGGTTTCCTATTGGTGGATCGTCATGTGATTGACAGGTTGGCCGCCCTCGCGCCAGTGAACACATCATCAGAGAAGAGAAGAGCTATCACTGTAAGAGGGAGGGGAAGTTATTTTGATAACTTAAGATTAAGAGGGTTTCTACAATGTTTGTTTTTTTTCCCGCTAGGGGTCGCTAACCTCGTACAATAACAAAGGCGTGCGTTGATGACGCAACATTTCCTGCGGAATTATGGAACTTGTCGTCAAGCCGATGGATCTAATAATATTTATGGATGAATAAATACATTGATGTTTTTATCATGACTGTGGTGTGAAGCAGGGCGTGATTGTTAATGAGAGACAGATATCAGCGCCACACGCGCGAGTCCCGCGAATATAAAGGAAATAGGACATTTCATTCTGCCGAACTACCCACAAAAGTACTGAATTACCCACACAGTTCATTAGACGAATGAAACGTGTGAGGTAGGGCAGCGGTGTGTCACTCGCTCTACACTATCACACTAAACTGCATTTGAGTGTGTTTAAAGTTATAATGTTATTCTGTGTGTTAGTTTGTCTGTATGAGACTAGCAGTGAGCTAGATCAACATTAGAATAACATACAGATCATATGCTAACATTTCATCATGTTGAACTATATAACATTGATTAGTTTTATGTACTTTTGCTCACCTGTCTAATAAAGTACATGCAAGAGCGGCGTCAAGTCGAAGTTTGTCGCGGACGTGGAGCTCTCGGCATCTCGATATTGATCCTCGTTTTAGTTCTCCCTTTTCCCCAAAGTCTGCTTACCATGGTCCATAATGTTTGAACGAAACAACAACAGCGCACAGCTAGACGTTACGCACTACACAGTTGTCCACGTCTGTCGCCATGGTTACTATGGCAGTACTTGAGCGGAAACCAGGGGTTGTGCGGATATTACGTCATTGACAGACGACAAGTAAACAGGGATTCCGGGACGGCCAATTATTTAAAATGGGAATTTCTCTGAAATTAAAAATCTTTGGGAACTTTTGGGATATTGTAAGTAGGAAATATATCACACTGTGCAAGTGATTTTGGGATATTTTATTACAAAATTCTTACATATTGTACCTTTAAAACAAAATGATGTTCACGGATAAATAATTTATCCTGCAATATTCCATAAAATGTTTTAACTCTCTCTGATTTCATGGTGACTTTAATAGAGGACATTCTGTGGTATTTTATCAGACCAGGAGGTCCAGCGAGCGCAGCAGATGTGAGGTCAGCCAGCGTATGCTCAGGTATTCTGGCGCAGATCCAGGATTTATACAGCAGGGATTTCCGGAAAGACGCGTCTGTCCCCGTATTAATGACCCAGTGCTGTTTCAACTGGACGTGATTAATAGTTTCCTGTTAAACAGGGGATGTGGTCTGCAGGATTTTACTGTGAGCACTTTGGCAGTTAGAACACAGGTGAACTGTGGTTACATTTACTAAAGTGAAGCTCAAAGTAAAAACTCCACAAACTAGTGTGTGAAATCTGTAAACATGATTCATCAATAACTTTCTTACTAAAATGTATTCTAAATCCCCCCCCCCCAAAAAATGTAACAAATCAACAAATCACATACTCTGGGTGACCTTATAAGATAAAATGTTGTACTTGGACATCTTAAATGTATACTGCAGTCATAAGTTTGGGATAATTAATGTTAATGTTTTTAAAAGAAGTCTCTTATGTTCAACAAGGCTGCATTTATTTGAACAAAAATGCAATACAAACTTTGAAATTACTCCAGTCTTTAGTGTCACATAATCCTTCAGAAATCATTATAATATGCTGATTTGCTGCATTTCGCATTATTATCAATGTTAAAAACAGTTGTTCTGCTTCATATTTTTGTGGAAAAGTGTATAAAAACATGCACACTTGATATGCACAAGTTTTACATGCATAGCTTCTATATACACACACCTTTAGGACTATTGTGTCTAAAACATGTGACTAGGACACATTTGTAAGATTAATCTTGTGATGCATCTAAAGAATGCTGACATCCCCCCCCACCCCCCACCCACCCCTCTTCGCAAGTCTTTAAAATAAATATGAATACAGATTTTTTTTTTTACTCTTTTCCAAGCAAAAACGGTAATATTTTACTTACAATAAAGAGAATGCAACTCAAAAAAACATTTGTCTTTTCAAAAAAAACAATGAAGTAATATTCTACTTGCATTAACGAGAATGCAACTGTTAAGTCTTGAAGAGCAAATGCACACGGCACTAATTCTCCAGAAATGCAGCGTTTCTTCAGTAATCAGGTTTGCAGCCTGACACCGATCTGCAGCAGCGAGTCACTTATTGCGATTGGTGTGAAAGATTACCGGACCGTTCCCGGATAACCGCTTGCTCAGATGCGCCTGTAACCGCAAACCCTGCAGCCTTTTATCAACACCAGACACCAGCTGTCTCTTAGAGACCAGCGGCCACCATACGGCCAGATCACGACACGCTTTCAGTGAACACATCCGCTCTCCAATCCATCAGCTTCGCTTTAGAGCGCTGGTATTACCTTAGCGGGTCTTTATGATTGTGATTAAGGTGTCCGGGGTGCAGGGACCCCGTGGAGAACAGGTTTTAGTGGATTTTCTAAATAAGAAAGTCTGTGGCAGAATAATGAGAAGGGTGTTATGGGAAAGAGGTCACACACTCTCTCCACTCCTTCTGTCAGGCTTACGCTCATCCATTTTTCATTGGTGTGAATCAGCAAGCAAATGTGCTCGCTAGCTGCATTCTTCAACCTTTAGTTTTCCCTCTCAGGTCAATCGTGTCTCGCTTAAAGAATTATATACTATAAAAAGCAACTCGTCTTTTCTACATTAAATTGGAATAAATATAATAATTATACAAAATGCTGTATGTCAGGGTTTAACAAAGTGGGGTTTGTGACTTAATGAAAATAGTGTAAAATAAAATCATAATGTAATACTAAAATATTTTTGAATATGAATGAATGAATAAAATAAATAATTGTAAAATAAAAAAATCTAAATAAAACCCTTACTAAAAATCAATAAAATCATAATGTTAAATTAAAAAAAAAAAAAATTTAAAAAAATAAACACTTACCGAAAAGGAATAAAATCATTAAAAATTAACATTAAAATAAATCAATTTAAAATAAAAAACTAATTAAAACCATCACTAAAACCTTAAAAATTTACCATAAAATTTAAATAATTTAAAAAGAAAAAAATCTTAAAAGAAAACACTTGCCAAAAGTGAAGGCCAATTAAAAAAATTAATATTAAAAATAAATAAATAAACATTTAAAAATGATGAAATATTTTAATATTATTTATATTTTATATACTTGCATGTCATGTGACCATTGACTGCCCATTAACTGTGAACGTGATGTTACATTTTTTAAATATTAATTTTAACCCTCTGGGAGACTTCAAATAGAATTTTTAGCTCAAAGGGGACTTGGCTGAAAAATAAAATGTGGTAATCCCTGTAGTTTGTGATAAAAATATCTACAATCAAAACACATTCCAAACCTCACATAAAGGTTTATAAATGAGGCTTATCAAGGACGATCATGATCTGTTGGCAATGTCAAATCAGGCATGAATTTTCTCATTCCGTCATAAACTTTAATAAGCACAAATAAGACATACATTAACCTGTAAAGAAAACACACTCACAGAACTAGGACTGGAGTGACGGCGTAGTTTTGGAGACTCTTTCCCAGAGGAGGAGCTTTTGGAGGTGATGCAGGCATTGTTCTCTGAGTGGACTCGCTTCACCTGACTCGCCGGTTTCTCGAAGGCATCGAAGCCGCTCTGCGTCCGCTGCACTCGCACCTTCTTGTCTTCAGGAATGGTGTCCAGGGGTTTGATGACTGAATCGGATCCCTGGCAGCTGCGAGTGGACATCTTGGTGACACATATCTGAGAAGAAGCGGAGAAGAACGTCTTAGACATCAGCACTGAAACACTGAAAAAAACGCATAATTTTGCAGAAGAAATATGCTTAAAACAGGATACATTTACTTGAAAAGCAAAGCTGTGTAAGAAAAGATAGCTATTGTCTCCTAAAAGAAATAATCGATTCTGAACTTCCTGAAATGGGTCGCCAGCTATTCCATCTCACTTCCTGTCCATCTGACCAATCAGAGCGGAGTAGACCAATCACAACAGACCGGGCCATATGACCAATCAGAGCAGAGTAGACCAATCACAACAGACTGGGCCATCTAACCAATCAGAGCGGAGTAGACCAATTACAACAGACAGGGCCATCTAACCAATCAGAGCAGAGTAGACCAATCACAACAGACTGGGCCATCTGACCAATCAGAGCAGAGTAGACCAATCACAACAGACTGGGCCATATGACCAATCAGAGCAGAGTAGACCAATCACAACAGACTGGGCCATATGACCAATCAGAGCAGAGTAGACCAATCACAACAGACTGGGCCATATGACCAATCAGAGCAGAGTAGACCAATCACAACAGACTGGGCCATCAGACCAATCAGAGCAGAGTAGACCAATCACAACAGACTGGGCCATCTGACCAATCAGAGCAGAGTAGACCAATCACAACAGACTGGGCCATATGACCAATCAGAGCAGAGTAGACCAATCACAACAGACTGGGCCATCAGACCAATCAGAGCAGAGTAGACCAATCACAACAGACTGGGCCATATGACCAATCAGAGCAGAGTAGACCAATCACAACAGACTGGGCCATCTGACCAATCAGAGCAGAGTAGACCAATCACAACAGACTGGGCCATATGACCAATCAGAGTGGAGTAGACCAATCACAACAGACTGGGCCATCTGACCAATCAGAGTGGAGTAGACCAATAACAACAGACTGGGCCATCTGACCAATCAGAGTGGAGTAGACCAATAACAACAGACTGGGCCATCTGACCAATCAGAGTGGAGTAGACCAATCACAACAGACAGGGCCATATGACCAATCAGAGTAGAGTAGACCAATCACAACAGACTGGGCCATCTGACCAATCAGAGCAGATATTTGGTCTGTATTACAAGACCACTTATAGTACTGTATAACATTTTTTGTATTACAAGTTTTCCGAAATGTTATGTTTATTTATGCAAACGATGCAGTCGAAAATATGCAATTATATTGTATTTATTTCCAGAAGAAAAATGAATAAATATTGAATAAAGCCAGATTCAAAATTATTGTTTGATTTTGTTCAACATCTTGAGTTAAAGTTTTTTTGGATCTCTCTTTTTATCACTTCATAAATCAGAAAACACTGTCAACAGCCAGAAAACAAATACATTTTCATCATGTTCTTAGGAATAACATTTTATGTAAATCAAATCAGGCAAATGATCTATGAACAAACCTTCAGAATATAGATATGAATAACTGCACAGTTTGGTGTATGTAAAGCTGCTGAAGTGGAGATGTCTGACTCTGACAGCCTTTAAAGATAGGCTACGTATTGTCATTGAAATCTACAGACGCAAAGTGCAATAAAATAAACACTAACATGTAGTTTAGATGTTTTCTTTCCACTAGTCTGAAGCAAAATAGACCAAATCGTAAAATTGACCAGTGCATGGAATAAAACACATTTTTTTACCTGTACTGCTTTGCCTTAAATGAAAAAGCATGATAAAAATACTTCAAACAAAAACAAGAAAATATCGTTTGCAGTGAAGAAAAATGCATGCGTTTGACAAAAGTGAATGTCCATGTTCGTACAAATCTACAAGCCAGTCTCCTGTTGCTTTTCTTCAAAGTAGTTTTGTGCGGTTCGCAAACCCAGCGAGGGTCGGACTTTCATCTCTACCTCTGAGAGTTCAGACATCGATCCAGCGCTCTCAGCTACTGTATTACAGTCGGTACATCTCCATCACACACACACACACACACACGAGCATAAATCTAAACAGTGCGTACCTACCGGCCACTCCATCGCCGCTCGGACTGTCAGCAGCACAAAAGGCCCAGACGAGCATGTCATGTAAGCGCGGCCCCTCAGATTAAAAATGTACGGGCCTTTCAGAGGCAAAACATCGCAGAGAACCGCCTCTCGTGACCTAAATATTCAGGCTGAGTCACTGGTTCGCTTACATGGGCCGGGTTTCACCAAACCGCCTTCAGCCTCTCTGGTCGGTTCGAGAGCCAGAACATGTCAATTCATCAATGTTTCTTTATTACCCAACACAACACTAACAGTAACCGGGGTGAGTTGTGTTGCTAAGGACCTTTCTATGCAATCTAGGCATAAATAAACGGCTAAAAAAATGCAAGAATATGGATGGATGGATGGATGGATGGATGGATGGATGGATGGATGGATGGATGGATGGATGGATGGATGGATGGATGGATGGATGGATGGATGGATGGATGGATGGATGGATGGATGGATGGATGGATGGATGGATGGATGGATGGATGGATGGATGGATGGATGGATGGATGGAACTAGATAGATGGATGGATGGATGGATGGATGGAACGAACTAGATAGATAGATGGATGGATGGATGGAACGAACTAGATAGATAGATAGATAGATAGATAGATAGATAGATAGATAGATAGATGGAACTAGATAGATAGATGGATGGATGGATGGATGGATGGATGGATGGATGGATGGATGGATGGATGGATAGAACCATAGAAATAGATAGATAGATAGATAGATAGATAGATAGATAGATAGATAGATAGATAGATAGATAGATAGATGGAACTAGATAGATAGATGGATGGATGGATGGATGGATGGATGGATGGATGGATGGATGGATGGATGGATGGATGGATGGATGGATAGAACCATAGAAATAGATAGATAGATAGATAGATAGATAGATAGATAGATAGATAGATAGATAGATAGATAGATAGATAGATAGATAGATAGATGGAACTAGATAGATAGATGGATGGATGGATGGATGGAACTAGATAGATAGATGGATGGATGGATGGATGGATGGATAGAACCATAGAAATAGATAGATAGATAGATAGATAGATAGATAGATAGATAGATAGATAGATGGATTAGATAGATAGATAGATAGATAGATAGATAGATAGATAGATAGATAGATAGATAGATAGATAGATAGATAGATAGATAGATAGATAGATAGATAGATAGATAGATAGATGGATAGATACTGTGGTTTGGCTGAGCCAAGGTTTTCAGGATTTTTTAATGTATCAAGTCATAAATACAATAAAACAATATTGTCTGCAATAAAGAGTTTGAATTACGTGGCAAATACAAACGGACTCCTCTTCAGACTGAAGCTGATTAACTGTTAAACAGAAACTGTGAAGTGAGACGCCACGCAGAGCCGGTCGAGCTAAATGGCCTTTTCTCTTCCTGACAGGCCAGGATTTGAAACATGAACATGTAAGTGACCTTTTTAAAAGTGAGCAGAAGCCGAGGCTTTGCAGTGACACAGACCTGAACGTCTCTGAGCCGAACCACCGGTCGCCTGTACGTCAGCAATCTCTCTTCATTCTGCTCCAGACAGACTCCGCTGTCACTCATGAAGAAGATGTGAATGTTCAGCGAGCAGCTGCCGCGAGCGGGTTATTGTTCTAGACGTGCTCGAGCCACAATGAGCTCTAATTGATCCTCAATCACCGCCGGTTGTGTGTGCGCTTACAAACGCACGTCAAGATCCTTAACATCATGACACTTGTCATGTAAAACTGCAGCTGTTTCCTCAGTTCAGGTATAATCCCCAGCGCAAGCTCATAACAGCAGAACTGCACGACCAGGACGGGTTTAGCTCTATTGTAAGAAACTACTCTCTGTTTCCTCAAAGGTGCTTGACATAAACCGGACATTTATTTAGTATCATCCAGATGAAGCGGTTTGACATAACAGACATTTACAGAGATTCTACAAGACTAAATAACAACTGAATTATCAGAGTATCAGTGACTTTGTATCTTTTGTGATGGTGTAAGTCAGTGTCCCGTCCCACTATTCTTGACAAATAAATACATTAGAAAAATAAACAAATAAATCAGAAAATAAACCAATTAAAAAAATATAAAATCTAATGTAAATAAAATAAAAATAGACCAACAAATAAATCAATAAAAAAACTAAAATAAAAAAATACATAAATCAAAATTAAATATACAAATAAGAAAAATAAATAAACAAATTGTACAAAATATATATATATATTTATTTATATGCAAATAAATATATTAGATAATTAACAAATAAATCAGAAAATAAATAAAAAGCATTTCAAAAATAAAAAAGATTTTGAAAAATAAATAAATCAAACATAAATAAACAATAAATAAAAAGAAGAATAACAAAGAAGCAAATAGATCAACAAATAAGTTAATAAATAAACAAATAAGAAAATTAATAAAAAATACATAAAAATGATATAGGCATATATATATATATATATATATATATATATATATATATATATATATATATACACACACACAAATAATTGATTGGAATAATAATTGGAAAATAAATAAGAAAAATAAACAAATAAAACGGTTTAAATAATTAAATTAGAAAAATAAACAAATAACAAATAAATAAATAAAATCACAAACAAATCAGATACATAAATCACCTGCTTAACAATAACGCACAGACTTAGACTGAAGGAGGGACACAAGCCAGATCTACAGACCAGAAGATCACAGAGACTTTTGTGACTTCAGACAGAAAGCATTCACCTAGTAACACCTTAGCAACCACCTATAGCAACACCATCGCATCACAGAAGCAAGTTTACATAAGCAAGCACCTTTCTTTACAAAATGTCCAAAATCTAGTTATAACAGGCCCAGTTCTATAGGACTGCGTAACTAAGGGTGCCTTTTGAAATCCAGCAATTAATCCGTAAACTAACCCAGATATTACATCATTAAAGTAACATCATCTGAGCACTCAGTTCCCTAAAGGTCTCATGGACAACTAAACAAAAGAAAAATGCAACCTTCAACTACACAGCATACATTTCTGCTCATCATCTATTGACAGATTCACACACATGAACTTAACAGTGTGTGATTTATGCATATCAAACAACACTAATAAAGTGCTTGTATTTTAGACGATAGTGAGCAGAGGAGAGCAATTATCAGCGTCCCTAGACAGACATCACATTTACCTTCCAATGTACAACACACACGGCCTGATTTACTGCGGTATCTTCCACACGCGGGACCGTATGTGAGATCTCAGAGCACTCAAACCGCAAGCATCAATGCTCAGTGGTTATCTGTTACACCGCCAGAAAACACAAAGACACTTGTTTTTCACATCTCCACATGAACACCTAAAGCTCCTGTAACTAAAGCTGCAGACACTAATGTGCTTGGAGTTTGTGTTTAATAGTCTAAGTAGTGCTTGACATCAATATGTGACTCCACCATCTCTCCATCAAAGCTTCATCTGGCATTCTGCCGTCACACACGCATCGGGAGCGCTTTGAAACAAACTCGCGCATCGGACGCAGACCTTCTCGCACGAGGACTTTCATGTGCCAGACGTGGAGGTGTGGGAACATCTGATGGAGTATTTTACTGCAGGTTCACGGCATTCATGATTCATAAAGAGGTCACGGGCACGTCTGATGCTCTGTCACGTATGGCACAGAATAAAAGCCTCTGATACCGGAAAGAAAGATGAACAAACACACTTCACAATCACAAAATAAAATATAATAAAGATAAGATAACGTTAATAGGATTAAACAGGAGAAAACATGAAAATAAATAGGATTAAGGACTGAAATTAAGATTACATAAATAAATAAATAAATGAATAGAAATCAGATAAAATGAATAAGATGAAATGAATAAGATTAAATAAATAGGATAAAATAAGATGAAACAAAAAATAATAATTGGATTAAATCAATAAAAAAGATAAAATAAGCAAATCAGATTAATTAAAATTAAACTAGATTAAATAAGAATAAATAAGATTACATGTATAAAAAAATGAATGAAGATCAAATAAATAAGATTAAAATAAACAAATAAATAAAATAAAAAGAAAGATCAAATAAATAAATAAGATTAAATAACGAATAAATAGGATTAAATAGATAAAATAAGAATAAATAAAATTACATAAATAAATAAAGATCAAATAAGACCAAACAAACAAATAAATAAGATATTTATATTATGGTATTTATTGTTATAAATAAATAAATAAATCTGGACTCCTTTGACTATTATGTGCACTGCAGATCATGTATGCGCCGCATGCTTCCTGTTTAGACTGAACATATAACGGGTCTGATCTGTAAATCATTTACAGTCCTGAAACCAATGGAGTTGTGTGATTTAAATGAACATGCTCAGCTGTAATGTAATGTATCGGCGAGTGTGTGTGGTTTGTCATGCCGAGGTAGCCGATGGCGTTATTCAGCGCGGCTGTCAGGAACGGTACTGCAAAATAGATGACATTGACTCCAGCAAAAGGGCTAAAATATCTAAAGCTGAGAAACAATCCTTCATATTTAAGAATCCATTGGGAAAACACTCCCTGATTACAGTAAAGAGGAAATCCAAACCAAACAAGCCATGTAGATAGGAAGTCTGATAATGGCGATGTTCTAGTTCGCTAGTGTAGAAGTTTAGGCCGGACGACATTATATCTCTGTGTTTTTAAGCTTTTTGACAATATTCAGCACAAAAAAAAAAAAATGAGTGAATGATGAATGAATATCTCAACGACATCCGAGAGTTACACACACAAGTA